>NW_009722819.1:21068-21375 GCF_000703405.1 Apaloderma vittatum
CCCCGGACCCCTCCCCCAGCCTGTGCGGAGAGACAACACCTTCAAGCTTGGTATGTTCACTGTGCTCCTGGCTTGCCCGTGTCCCCCCAGACCTGCACGTCCCCAGCCTGGCACAGAGAGCAAGGAAGGTCAGTTCTACTGCAGAGCCTAAGCACCTTGTTCTTGTTCCTTCTGCTTCTTCTTCTCCAGCTTCCTCTCCTTGACGCTGCGGAGGTTGGCCTTCCCAATGCCGCCGGCCTGGCGGATGGACTCCAAGAGACTGGCACGCCCAGTAGAGGGGTTCACCACCTCCTTTGGGGCTCCCTGG
>NW_009722820.1:0-14813 GCF_000703405.1 Apaloderma vittatum
TGGCCACTAAATGCGGACAGACGCTCTCTAAACCCCTCTTCCTCCCCTAACTGGGAAGGAAAAGGGAATGAGGCAGAGAGACTTGCAGGTTAGGAAAGAAAAACTAGGAACAGCTTCAGTGGAAATAATAATGAAATGATAAAAATAAAGAACTATATACAACTATATGTAAGCCTGATATCGAGCCTGATTGCCCCCTCCCCCCACCTTTCGATATCAATCCCCACTGGTGCTGCAGAGCAGGAGGCACTGGGGAAGCCCCAGGCTCAGCAGAAGCGGGAGCTGGATATAGGAGCTGGATTTGGGAACTCAGGATCCGGATCAAAAGCAGGAGGTCAGATGGAGTCCTCCCTGGACACCAGTCATTGCAGAAAAGGGAAGAAACTCTTGTGATCACTCAATTTATACTAAATATGACATATATGGAATGGAATACTCTTCTTGGTCACCTTTCCTGTCTATTACCCCCTGAAGGTGCAACCTTTTACTTCCTTGTGACCCCTCTTACTAGCCAGCACCCCCAGCGTGACACACAAGAGCCAGCAGTGGCCTTGGGCACTACAGGAGTAAGTATCAGCAAGAGCCTTTCTGCATCCCAGTCCCAGGCAGTGACTGTAAACATCAGGTGTTATCACTGCCAGTAGCACACACTGTCTGCAAAAACATGCTGCTAACTTCAGAAAGTGCAGCCTTTTAGAAGATACTAGACTGGAAAGTAAAAATCACCGCACAGAATTGGGATTTTTAGCTAAACCAGGACACAAAGGAGCACAGGTGTTGTGTTTCACTGTAACCACAAAAAGGCCAAAGCGGTTGAATGGTGTTATGACAGGAAATTGCAGGATCTGCAGTACAGGACCTTTTTATTCTGTGTGGCTGCTCAGTGCCTGATCCCTGGAATGAAGCCTTAAAATGCACCAACGTAAATGAAAAAGCATCATAATGTATGTAGGTGATTCCTCTAAGAATCAGTGCTTTTCAACCTCAGTCCAAGCTAACAACAGGACAGAGGTCTTTAAATTTTACAAGCTTTTACATAGGAGCCTACCTCTGCTCGCCTGTGCCCTTGCCAGGGCTGAGTGCTGAGTCATTTTGACAATCCTGCCAATCATCTGCTCAAACCCTGGGCTTTGCTAGATGCCTGTGTCATCATAGTGATGTGTAAATAACTGCCTGGAAGATTTTAAGTGCTGGAAAATGAAAGAATGTAAAAGATTCTGGGCAGTATATTCAGTGATACTGTTTCACACAAGGTAGATACACTGAGTTTGCAAGTATCAATAGAATGACTGTGGCTGTGTGCCCGTCATGCAGTATTACATCTATGGGAAATGTGAGGTGGGCCAGGTCTTCTGTTTTGGTTCTAAAATTTAGCCTAAGAGCATCTTTCATGAGTCAAACTTACCTGGAAGTCGCTTTTACAGCCAAAATTACAGAAGGAAAACCAATCGCTTTGTTCTGACAAAACACACATCAAACCTATTTTGCAACATTTTATGAGAAGTGGAGATGTGGCTTGTGATACTTGAAGATGTTGGCTTTATATTTCACACATGCTGTACTCTTCTTGGCCTTTCTGTCCAAACCACCAGAGACCCCAGTGCCTTGGCCACCAGCTCATGAGGAAGGAAATCTGGGGGTCAGGACTGATGTGTTACTGACTATGGTCATTTCCATCTGTCAGCTGAATCCCAAGCTCTCCCTAGGCTCTTCTCATCACAACACAGGGAGGACAAGAGACTTCAGAGACTGGAGCGATACACATAGCTTTTCCTAGGCTTCCCCTGGTTTTTACTTCTCTTCTATTTCTTCTCATCAAGATAGGTTGTATCTTAAATCTATCTACACTCTCAGTATGCGATAATACCAACAAACCTTGCAATAGCAATTTCTCTGCCTTGCTGCCTCCTTCTCAGATCTTGCAGATGCTCACTGGTGAGTGATTCTTCCTCGCTTAGCAACATGTTGCACCAAGAGCAGCTCAATTTCGAGGCTGCAGCCCTAAGGTCAAAAGGTGACACAGTTATAGATTTTCGAGTGTGTGAGGAGCATTGACCTTTGTCATAGCAGATAACGGCATCATTCCTTGTTCCCTGGAGGCTGACTTTGTGCATAACTGTATGCAAAGGGGAATCGTTTTCTTCTAGCCAGCCTACCAGGAAATGCTGGTTGTTGCCTATGCTCTGCTCTACCAGACTCTGTGTCATAGTTGTGATGTGAAGTGTTTGAAGTTTGTTTTTTTTTTGTTCTCTAAAAAGTTCTATTGTGTATATTCAACCACTTTTGCACTGGTTACTTTCAATGCTGGATGCATCTGTGCTCTGGGATGGGCTGGGGAGGCGGTGGATAGCACTGTTCAGCACCCTGCTTCCCTTGTCATGTGGCTCCATGGCATGAGAGAGAGGAGAACAGCAAAGGTTGCACTTGCACTTCCTTCCCTAAATCCCACATGATCAAGCTAGAAAAACACGCAGCACATCTCATGTATAGCAGCAGATGGCTCTCTTTCCTGTGAAGTTCGACTGGGAAAAAAACCCTTGGATGGTGGCTGGGTCTTAAGAGAAACTCCAGCCTTGTGCCTTCCAGTGCTCTGGCTCCTGACAGCAAGCTCTCCTATGCATTCAGCGGTGCAGAGACGGTATGACTGTGATGATGTAGGAACCCATTTTAAACTGTTTAACACTACCTGTACTAAATAGCAACCCTCAACCCTAAATGCTGAGGGTTCCTTAGAAGATGAGGAAGGTGGCCTGGGAAAATACATCAGTGTTGCTAACCTAAATCACAGCATTTTGTCATGTAGCAAGGTAATGTCTCTTCTGTCAGGTTATGGAATTTTGTAGGATATGGTAAAAAAGTTGTTTGTTTCTGGATTCTCACATATTTTTCAATCTTTTAAAAATTAATATTACAAAATATCTTTATTTATTTATGCCCTTTTAAGGAATCAGACTTTGGAAGTCTTGTTTTTCCAGATAAACTGAAGAAAGGAGAAGAGAAATAAAGCTCTTACAATGTAAGAATCATCTGGTTATTCTTAAATAACATTTAAGAAGTAACATAAGGAGTGAAGATTGAAATATATACTTTTAAGCTTGTCTGAGTTTCCTTACATACAGTACAGTGTACAGCACTTTTATGTAGTAAATGCCTAGCAAGGATATTTATGTTTTAGACCAGTAATTTACAAAATGGAAGAATATAAAGTTAAGGTATCAGATAATTTGGACAATAAAAAATACGCACATGCATCCAACCAAAAATTTTTCAGGCTTCCCACAGGCAAGCAAGTTACAGTCAATCAAAAAAGAAAAGAATTAGGATGGTTTCAGCTGTGCAGTCCTTCTACTGTAAAGCTGAATACAAAATCATTACTAAATCATGCATAAGATGATGCTGACCAAATCAGAAATGGTTTATGTGACTCTGGCAGTACAATGTGTTTTCATCTGTCTGGAAATACTCTCTGTCTGCTGCAAATGCCTCAGGGCCCCCTGTCACTGCAGATATTCTTTCCTGGGGGTTTACGTTGGAAGGGAAGGCATTCATCATGCCCGCTTTTCTTACAATTTTTTATCAGAGGCACTCCCTGCAGTTTTTGGCATTGGCCACGACAGCAGAAAGCTTGGGGCTTTCCTCAGTTAGCAATATTGCTTTTATAGGGAAGAAAGCAAGCATGTAACGCAGCCTCTACAAGGTATTCCTCTGGGTTATGTGGCAACACTCAGCTACGTTCAGAGAAGTGACTTAGGCTTTTTATTGCTTAAATTTCAGTGTTGTGGAAGGCTAGACTGGAAGTACAGGCAGTCTTGATTCTAGACTCATTTATTTAAAGCTATTCTTCCTAAAAGAAATGGGAGGATCAATGATGCTGGATATTTCCTATTAAACAGCTGATCTCTGTTCAGGACACTTACCTGGACATGGAAACATCGACTCATATTTCTCCTCTGCCAGTGGCATTTAGATTTTACCTCTGCAGTCAATGTGGAAACTCAGGGAAGGCTGAGTGGCTGTGGCTTTGTGGAATCTTCTCACTTTTTAAGCATAGTTGTTTCCACATGTATAGAAACAAGGAATGTCCTTAGGGAAAAGAGCAGATTTCTCACCAGCACTGCTCCTCAGGCCTATGGATGAATTCTATATTTGCTGGGTTAATCACAGAATCATAGAATGGCCTAAGTTGGGAGGGACCTTAGAGATCATCTAGTCCAACCTCCCTGTCATGGGCAGGGATGCCTCTCAACTAGATCAGGCTACTAAAGATTCTGTCCAACCTGGCCTTGAACACCTCCAGGGAGGGGGCAGTCACAACATCTCTGGACAATTTATTCCGAAGTCTTGCCACCCTCGTACTGAAGAATTTTTTCCTAAGATCCAATGTAAATCTATTTTCCTTCAACTTAAACTCATTTCCCCTTGTCCTATCAGTGGATATTCTTGTAAAAAGTCCCTCCCCAGCCTTCCTGTAAGTTCCCTTCAGGTATTGGAAGGCGGAGGGCACCATTGTGGTGTCCCCCCCCCCCCCCCCCAAGTCTTCTCTTATCCAGGTTGAACAATCCCATTTCCTTCAGCCTGGGTTAATGGCTTTAAATGCTTTGCTGTGGGTATATGGACTACTAAGGGATGTTGGAGCGGTCACTAAGGAGTGCAATTCTTTTGTCAGTGGGATTATAAAAACATATGAATAGCTGTAGTGAGTCAGACCAATGGTCCATTTCCCTCAGTGTGCTATCTCTCACAGCAATCAATGGCAAATGCTGAGGGAAGGACTTGAACAGACCAAACAGAGGTGATGCATCCTCTGAATAGTCTCAGCATGTTTGAATACCCTGACTGGTGACTCAGGCTCTTCCTGAGCTGGATGTGGTATCTTTGGGCTCATTAGTCCCTGACAGCTTTGTCTGTCAAGAATTTATGCCGTCTGTTTTTGAACTCATGTAAAATTCAGTATCCTAGCAAGGAGTTCCACAACTGAATTACACGCTAAGGACAGGGCTATGCCTTTACAGTCTTAGATTAAGCATGTTCTGAGAAAAAACACTTATTTTCTGAATCCCTGCTCAAGGCTTCCCTCTCCCTGGCTTCATGCCTAGCCATAGAAACGTTTAAGGCATTTTAAGGCATTTTACTAGTACAGAGGTGCTGAAATATTAGGACTTTACAGGTTTTGGGTTGTACTCTGTGAATTCCAGTGGTGTGCATAAATGCTGAACTTATGCTTTCAGCTGTATGGTTCAGTCTTGCAAAACCATATCTCTCCACCTGTGTGGTGTCAGACTAGAATAATTCTTTCAAGGGTTTCCACCCCATGATCTAGCATTATAATACTACAATGTTGACACTGTTCAGATCTCTGACAAAACAAAATTAATCTGAGTTATTCTGTTATGAAAGATTGAAAAATGAAGATAAAAGATGCTGATATCTCACAGGTTATCTCAACAGAATTTTGTCCTGTTCCTACTGGGAAAGCCTACTGGAAACTTGATTGGTAGCTGGATTTGCCAAAGCCTGAAACTGCCCAAGAACATGCTGCAGCGCTCACTTTTTTTTCTAGCTTCCTTTGAATGTGAAGTCTGTAGTGAAAGTTAATGATAAAAGTTTTAAAATGTATTTCCAGTTGCGAAGAAACTTTACTTAATCTTAGAAGTGCTGATATACGCAAACCTACGTTATGCACAACAGGTGAAGATCCTGAAAAATATGTTTATCTCATCAATAACTAAGTAAATAATTTCTGCAGACATCTGAGAAGGCCGAATGGAACCCTGTCATGCAGGACAGGATAATGTGCTTTTTTATACTCAAGGAACACAGTATGCCAGTTAAGGTAAGAAACTGTGAATTAAGTACTTAATAATTTGCATAACAGTGAATTTAGGAGACTTGAAAATGTGTGTGATGGTGCGAGATCCCTTAGACTGGTTGGGGAAATGACCTTACTAGTTTTTACCAGCAGGTGTCTAAGGAAGAGCTAAGTTTGAAGATTCTCACATTTGCTATCTAGGTATGCCTAGCAAAAAGAAACAAAAACTTCTTGCTACAATAAAGGACACTTCTCCTTTGATCTTGATTTGAAAAGTGTTGGATTTCGAAAGAGTAAATCTGCCATCTTTTTATTAAAGAATTTGTTACAACGTGGCCCAAAATTATTCCTCTAATTTGTCACTCTGCTCCAAAATTAAGCCTAAACTTATGGTAATTATAATACTTTCATAACAGAATCAACTGCTTTTTCTTTTGTGAATATTGGCAGCTATCTCCAGCTGTTACATCTAGAAGATGTACATAAAAACTTTACATAAAAATACAATAGGACTATTAAGGAAGAAGCCGCTGCCTATGCTTTCATACACCATTCAAGGAGTCACACACACAGCACCCAAGGCTCTGACTGCTAGGACTGAAGTCTCTTTGCAGTGGGTGGCTTCAATGAGCCTAGACGTGCCCCTTTCAGCTGCTCACACACACACTCTCAACGTCAGCTGCTTCTTCTTCCCTCAGACTCAACCCTAGGTTTCCTGAAGCAGAGTCTCAGACACAATGTACTCAAGGCAAATTTACTGAGTGGTATAGCAGTATAGAACACCTCGAGCTGGGTGCCAAACAATGAAAACTCTGGGCAATTTTACTCTTACAATCTAAATTCATCTCCCCTCACATGAAAGTTTGGCCCAATAGTAATATTTGGGTCTGAGGTCTTATTCCTCGTTGGCTCCTTTCTCTGACTCCAGGCCAGCCATTCCTTTTCTTATCTCATGGATGTAGCTTCTGCTGATGGATGTGATTTCCTTATTTTTCCCAGGATGCACTGGTCTTGGGGCCTCCTTTCATGTAACTCACTATAAGTTCAACATAAAATCACTGCTTTAGCAAGTCTTTCTATTAATGCTATATGATAGATTCAGTTTGAACTATGACAGCAGGACTATTACAAAACAAACATGGGTCCCATTCAGTTAACTTCTAACAAGCTGAACCCAGTTGTACAACAGTGGTCGTGCTGTCTCAGAAGAGTCGTTGGCAACTGAGGAGCCTTTACACAGCTTTTGGATGTATTGCATGGTGACTGGTGGCAGAGTGCAGAAGCTGCTGCCTAATCCACGTCTCCGGCTGTGGAAGCCAACCACCCCTCAGATGTGCCAACATTGTGGGGCTCTCTGGCATCTTGCTGCAAGCCCAGCCTCATCCTGCTGTGGGGTTCTGGAGCCTCTGCAAAGCCCTTGTCTTTTCCCTCCCGCAGACTGGTTTCATGTCCTCTCCTGCTGCAAGACATCTCTCTGGAACCTCTCTCCAGGTTATCTTGCAGCTGTTAATCCCATGGAAATTGTGGTGTATGACTTAAAGCTGTCACTCATTCCACCTCAGCATCTGACAAGTAATATAAGTGTTTAACTTCACACTTAAAAATTCTCAGCAGAGTAGGCCAATAGACCCCTTGTGAACACTCAGTTTCTTTATGATGTTTGTTTTTTAATCTTACCCTACACAAAAGGTAGCTGCAGGCAGACTTCTTTCTGGCTAGCATGGAAAAATCTTCTCCAGTCTCATAACTTTTATGTATTGTTTAAATAAGTAAGTATTTTTTCTTCTACTTGCTTTGGAGCATCAGGCCTCAAGGGCTGAATTTTTTTGAGATAAAGTATATCTATGCTTTCTTTGCAACTCGTGTCAGCGATTAAACCCTGGCCTGATCCAGTTGGTGTCAACACATCCATGTTGCTCAGGATCACTCTTGGGACATGTTAGCCATGGACACATTGAACATCAGTTGGATCAAGTCTGGCATGTTGCCTATCTGTCCCGGTTTGAGAGCAGCAGGATAAAAGTTTTCTGGAGCTCCTGGCACGTGGCAGTCACAGTGCAGGGGAAAGGGGGCAGCTGTGGCTATGTGGAGGAGAGGATGGGTCAGGTGGCCCAAATGGACCAATCATGGTGTTCTTTTCCCATGTGCTCAGTATATAAGGGGCCCTAAGGAGGGGCATGAGGCTTTTGTACTTGCTATCTTGGGAGGATTGTCATCAGCTGCTTCTTCTATCTGCCTGTGCTGTTGGTGTTCCTGCCTCCCGTTATCACCCTGTAGAGGAGCATGGTTTGATACAGGTTGTTTTCCACCTGGATGGGAGTGGCACAGCTTCTTTTCTGTTTGGGTTTTTTTGGTGCTTTTGTTTTGGTTTGATTTTTTGTTTTTTTTTGTTTTTTTTTCTGGAATGTCTGTGGGATTCTGGGCTTGGGTGCTTCTGTCTGCTGCCGAGTTTTGTCTAGGACCTTCTTTTTCTGCTCAGGACCTTGTTATTTGGAAGGCATGGGTCCCATGTTAACATTTCCCGCTTGGTCCCCATGTGTTGCCAGGTCTAGTCGAGAGGTGGCATCCCTGCCCAAAACAGGGAGGTTGGACTAGATGATCTCTAAGGTCCCTTCCAGCCTAGGCCAGTCTATGATATTCTCTTGTATCTTGAGCATATTTGCCTACTTGTATATATCTGTATATAGTTTAACATCTTCATTGTTACTGTTAACATTATTCTTCTTTTTCATTAAGCTGCTTCAAGTTTTTTTCAATTTCAGAGCCTTTCTCAGGTCCTGATTCTCTCTGGTTCTTCTGTTATCCTCCCCTGGGAGGGTGGTGGGGGGATCACAGAGAGCATCTGTCAAAGTTTAGTGGCCAGTCCAGCCTTGAACTTCAACACTATCATATGATCATTTGTACCTGCTCTCTCAGAGATCTTCTTAGTGTGCAACATGTACCCTACTGCCATACCTCACTGAGAAAGATGAAACAGTGCTGTCACAGACTCTGCTTCCTTACCACTTATTGTGATTTTGACTGTTTTCAGCAGTGTAAAAGAGTGTTTGTCCTGTTGGCAGATCTTCTGTTTACTAAAGAAGGGGAAACAAGGCAATAGTAATTATTGCAATCATTCAAATAGCAGCCTGGTTGTGGTTGATATTATTTCAATTGAGATGAAAATATATGAGCATTGCAGCTAAACACAAATAAAATTCAGCTGGAAAATTTTAACAACCTTGGTTAAGATATAGTAAAGAATGTAACTGCAAACTCCTAAACTCTGTATCATCTAACCATCAGGTCCTGCAGTCTTAATCCTTAGGTTTTTTCAAGATATTTCTGGATAAAATGCCAAGTAACCTTGTCTGACCTCCCTTCCCCCCCTGCTTTGAAGAGCAGGCTGGACTAGATGACCTCTTGAGTTCCCTGCCCTGAGTTTTCTTGTGGTCCTGTGATCACAGAATCACAGAATTATTGAGGCTGAAAAAGACCTCTGAGATCATCAAGTCCAGCCTATGACCCAACACCACCACATCGGCCAGACCAGGGCACTAAGTGCCACATCCAGCCTCTCCTTAAACACCTCCACAGGGATTCCACCACTTCCCTGGGCAGTGCATCCCAGTGCCTGAGCACTGACACTGGTCGCCCGGGAGAGGAGCCCAACTCCCACCTGACTACACCCTCCCTTCAGGCAGTTGTAGAGGGGGATAAGGTCCCCCCTGAGTCTCCTCTTCTCCAGGCTAAACACCCCCAGCTCCCTCAGCCTCTCCTCACAGGACTTTCCCTCCAGTCCCTTCCCCAGCCTCGTTGCTCTCCTCTGGACCCACTCCAGCCCCTCAAGGTCTTTCTTGAAGCGAGGGGCAACCCTTCTCAGGAGTAAAAAACATCATGTATTCTAGGTGTTTTAAACATAGTTGTTTTGTTGGTGTGGAGGGTTTTTTTTGTTCTTTGTTTTATGTTTTTTTATATCCAAAGTAAAAAGGAAGAAAAGAAACTCCCAGAACTGTTGTTAGCGGCCAGAAAAAATCACAGGGTGAGTCTTTAGTCTAAAAACATGTCTCAGAGGCCTTAGAAAGTTGTCCAATATGGGACACTTTTCAGAGGTATGACAGCAACTTCAAAACATTCAGTTGCTATGGTAAGATTTGGAAAGATGTAGCTCTTGGGTCCACACCCTCTTCGTTTAAATAAACTCCACTGCTGCTGTGGGTGGTTGGCAATGGAATAAGCAGTTGCTTTTTGAACAGCATGAATGAATATCCTATAGTGGCATTACTCAGGGGCTCAATTTATTTAGACTTTGCCTTATTTGGTTGCTAGAAACATGAAACCTTTACTCAGATCCTTCTTAATCACTGAGACTGGACTCCTCACCCTCCATCCTTTCCTGTAGGCAGTATGTGGTAAGAGTTAGTCCTCAGGGAGAGACAACTGGTATTTACCTGTGTCTAAACTAAACATAAACTTTTGTGCAAGATTTATAAATAGTTTGAGTGGATTTTAAAAAATAATTTTAATCGCTTCTGTCCATAGAAGTCACTTTAGCTGCTACAGAAACTGATTCTTGAAGAGACTACTTGAATAACACGAGGCTGATTCTCATGTTGTGTGATTGTCAAATGCATGTCATCTAAAACAGAACGGAATTTGTGAGAGGTTTTTCTACACAATTAATGTCTGCTTACTTCTACCCTAAACAACTTTTGCTTATTGATACCATGGTGAAGTTGTCTGGAAAATGAAGGATTTTCTTTCCCTTTTTTTTAGTTTTTAAAATAAGACAAACTAAACTTAAACGTGGTCACAATTTTAGTTTTTGACCAATTTCCAAGCAGAATATTTGGTTTTCAGTTTTTAGAAAGAAAGCTGTCCTGCAAGAGATCACATCCTATAAAAAAAATTTCGACTTAACAACTACTTCTAATTCTGTCTTCTTTTTTTCTGGTCTTGACCTTTTCTGAACATGCCAAGATGAAGGAAACCGGGACTGAAATAGTGTAGTCTCCATCTTTGTTATTTTCTGTCCCTGATGTCAACTCCATTTAATTTCCTTGGGAGCAGATCCCTGGTATGTCCTTTCTGGGATACGTTTATCTTTCTGTGTATGATTTTGGTCCCTTGGTTCAAAAGCAACCTCATGGGTTTTCATCATGCTGCTGGGAGATGCCCTAGCCTGATCTGTATGTCCTGAAGCACGGAATTGCAGCAAGTTACCTCCCTCTGTAGTCTGATTACTTGGTTTAGACATTTGAAAAGGCATTCAAGTTTGATGGGAAAACATAAAAAGAAGAGGCAGCCACCACTTTCCTTGGTAGTATGTTCAGGTAGTATGTTGATAGCGTGTGCTTCATTTCTTGATTTGCGTTTGATTTACCTTAATGCCTGACCATTAGTGGTTTTTACACTTTTGTCCCACAGATCAGCACCTGTTATTTTCTTCCTTTGGAAGTGTCGTGGAAACCCTTCTCGGTATTGTCTCTCTGTAGTGAGTTGGTTTAGGGCACCTTCTCCACACCTTGACTGACTTTTGCGTGGAATGTGGAAAATGAGGTTTCCCTAGCTCTCGGGTCACTCTGCTTTGGAAAGGAAGCTGCCTCCGCCTACAGGGGTACACTGGTCTATAAAACAGACGGCTGTACTAACATCCCCTTTTTTATGGGTAGTTCAGTGTTGTAGATAGCTATTACAGAAACATTAATTTTAAAATCTGCCAGTTTTTATGTACTGAATTAAAAGCGAAGTTACAATGTATGATTGCATGTGCTCTGGAATGCTGTGATATACTGCTTCATGACATTATGGAAACACTTGTTTTAGAAATTATTTTCTTTTAAAAGTTGTAATTTAAATGTACAGTTAAATTATAGGCTATAGTTTAAGATAATTGACGCCTCAGGGAATTCTCACCTTCTTTAAAATGAAATAGTGTTAATGCACACTAAATTGTTTAATAAAAATAAGGGTTTTCTTGGCCCTTTCAGCAGCATTTGCAATGAGGAGGGATTGCACTAACCGTTTGAAAACCCTAAAAAAGCAAAAGGGGCAGATAAGAAAATGATTAATGAAGCAAGGTAAATGGAATTTCATTATATACAACTGTAAAAAATACTGCCCTAGGAAAACAGATTTTTGAGGGCAACCTCTCATAATTTGTAAAAGTTTAATTTCTTTTGCTTTTGTAAAAGCAGTATGTTTGTACATGTTTTAACATTCCCCTAATGTATGGTTGAACACTTTACAATCAGAGAAAAATGCTAAACTAATATAAAATTAAGTCATAACTTTTATTTCACTATAAAAAAGGCATTATGTGACCCTGCTTCCTAAATGTTCTGCTCATATGTATAGGATAAAATATAGTATAATAATCAAAGTTAAGGGGCTAAATGCAGCAAAACTCAGCTCTTTACATCAAAGCTACAGGGATTTGAGTTCATGGAGGATAAATTTTGAGTCCTGACCTCACTGAAGGCAATGATTTCAGAGCTATTGATTTCCGTAAAGCCAGGAGTCTACTCTGAGGATGCCTGCAGAGGAAATCTGAAAATTCAGTTGTACATAAAAACTTGTTACAGATACTGTATTTACTTGTACCTTGGAGGACCTTCAGCACATCAGCAATAAGAACATAAGGTTGTTTTGCAGTAATTCATTATGGTTCTTGGCATCAACTGCCAAAAGCTATTTTTCTGGGAAAAACATGAGGAAAGGTCCTCATTTTCATTCCATTATGGTCTTTCTACACTGCTCAATCAGCCCAAAAGGGCTGTAAGGCCGGGGAACTTGGTAACTGAGTATTATCTTTGCTGTAGGCGAACTCCTATGTGTATCATTTGTAGATTTGCTCCTCGGATTTTCACATTTCCCATGGTACAATTTTGTCCTTCCTTCTTTAATTCCCTTTCTTTCTGCATCTAATTTCTAAAAGTGAATCTCTCAAAACCTCATGATGTCTTAACCATGATGTCCTACCTTTGATGTTTCATGAAAGACACTGCTTTACTTTGTTGGGGTACTTCAAAGCACACATATAATATTGCATACAGTGCAATAATATAATATTTACAGTTTTGATCACAAAGATTTGTGAGTGTTGCTAAAATTTGTGCAGAAAATAAATAAATAAATAAATAGAAACAAAATTTGATACCTTCAAACATGCCCTGGTCCAAAGCTTGTCAAAATTAACATCTGTCTTCGGGTTTAATTCATCAAATTTTCAACGATTACATGTTTTAATCATCTTATGCTCTGGAGGTTACATAATAACATTTTGACTACTTGTCTTAACTCTCTTTTCAGGCATTTAACAGAAGTTGGTGCTTTGGGATGGGATTCACTTGAAAAATTTTGAAGGCCTCTCCTTCAAACATTGGTATCTTAATAAGTCATATAAACCTGGTCTGAAAAGGGTGTATTTCACTCCAGTGTCTTTCCAGCAAATGCAGATAACTCAGTTTAGACAATTGCAGACACCACATTCGACCAGGTAAAACCTACTCACTATTCCTGAAGAAACGGTTTAATTTGGAAGATAATTTGTAAATAATGTTGTTTAACAAGAAGGACATCTTTAAGTACTGGGAAAAAAAGATCGTAATTGTAGTGCAGACGAGATTTTCATGAAACTCCACCCTGGTAGCTCAGGGCAAGTTTCAGTGTGTGGCACACCCTTCGTCAGCATAGCGTAAAATATTTTGACACGTATCATCATCAGAATCAGCATCAGAAGAATTCTAGGAGAGTTTTATATCCTGTGCTCCTTTCAGTAATTTTCAGCAAATTCTTTAGGCTTACATCTAAGCAAGGAGTGTGCCCTCCTATTAACATGGAATGATCTTTCACTCACCTATTTTTAGATAGAATTTCACTGGAATTCTTATTCACTGAGTGAATGAAAAAAACTTTTGCTTTCTTCCTGGTTCTGTGAGTTGCTGAATCACAGTTTCTGCTAGGACGTCATCCAAGGCCTATTGAGATTAGTTAAAAGATTTATCCGTCCCCTAAATGAGCTTTGTTGCAGGCCTTGAGTTCAGTGATGCATAAGGCAACCGGCTAAACTTTTGAAAAGAGAATATTTGTGCTGGAAGAGACTATAGTCAAACTTCCACATAACGTAGCTCTTCAGATTTCCCTGAATTTGCCTCATTTCATGGAAAAATGTTTTGTGTGCACCACAATCTGGTTGAATGCCTGCTGAATCCAGCTGAATGTCAGACCAGCCAAGTTCACTGTCTAATGCTAAAAGCAGGACAGGGCATTGATCATTCAAGTCCTTGCTGTTGTAATTTTTGTTGAGATTTTCCTCAGTTTTTTTAAGTACTGTAATGCTTAGGTTGTTATGTTTACTAAACAGTATCTTATTCTACATGTGATATTAGAGAAAAGCAGACCTTGCTATGCCTGTGTTTTTTTCCAGCCAATCTTCATAAAATTAATAGAGGTTGTTAGATGCTGCCATCCTTCTTATTTACCAAGGCAGAAGCTGCTTTCTGGACTTATTAAGGAACCGTTCCAGTTTTCTGTATTTACTTAAACACATTTTTATTTAGAGTATGCCTAGGCTGCAATTCAAGGATGTGATTTCAGTTGATACTGGTACCTATATTTGGGCTAGACTTAAGTTGAATAAGAACAGACAAGAGTACAGTTGCTAGCTGCCTGAGGCCATAGCCAATGCTGCAGATGACTTTTGCAGCCTTTACAGGCTCTGTTTGTAAGAGACCATGAAGGAATAGCAAAATTAGGTTTTTGGGGAACAGTGAAGGTGGTAAAAGTGGAATTTTCATTATGGTGACATATCACAGATGGGTGTAAGACTTGAGTCTGGCAATACGTGCTTAACTCCAAAACATGAAAATTGAACAGAGAGGGATTTTTCAGCTAGCTTCCCCTGCTGGCATGCCCAACAAAATGACAACCTGTCTTACCTCCCAGATCATGACTTCAGAGTATCCACTTCACTGGCTTGGAACAGTTGAAGATTATTAAATCCATTCATGCTAGGTTACACTCT
>NW_009722820.1:14844-17471 GCF_000703405.1 Apaloderma vittatum
TTCCTAACATGCAGAAGTCAGGTCCAAAACAGATTTGCCTTACATGGTGATCTCAGTAAGTTGCTGTGCAGTTCCCTGCTTCCAGTTTTTTGCACAGATGTTTGTCAGAACCAGGCATTTAAAACCTACTTAGGCCTGAGATGCTGTCAAATGGCTGTTTCCATGATATTGAAAATGATGTCTAGCCCAGCTAAGGCATTTTGTTTAAACATCTGTGAGCAGTTTAATAGAACTAATGTAATCTGTTTCACCTGCCTGTTCTAGATGGACAAGTATTTTTTAGCTGAAAATGTTTTGTGCCCTGTAACAGAAGTCGGTAGCTATGCAAATACTTTTCAGACCTAGGCATCCCTATGTTTAAATTTGTCCAATTTAGCACAAACTGAAGAACTGTTTGGTTCAAACTAAGATCAAACTAAGCAGTGACATGTAACTGTGTAATGAAACCCCAGTGTAGGCAACTGTAAATGAAAATGAGCAGATAAACAGCATGTAGGGGAATGCAACAGTCCTGTAATTGGAAAGGTTGCCTGATAAATTATACTTACCTGAAACACAAGTCAAGTCCAACAGAACAGTAGTTTAACACTTATGGAGTGTGAACAGGATACCAACTTAGCTCAATTCTCTGTAACTATGCTTATTTTCTAATTACTCATGACTTGTTTTTATTCTCTGTGTGCAGAGACTTGAGATACATGGTGTAGTTATAGCATACCCTAGATATAGGGCAGAAATTTGCTTAAAATTTCCATGGTTTACCTCATTATCCGCTCATGCTTCACAGTTTCCTGTCTAAATACTGTGCTGATAGCCAGTTTGTGGGGCTGTATAAAAAATGGGGGCACTGAAATGAGCTGCATTAGAATTAAACCTCTTGCCAGCAAAAGCTGGTTGTACCTGCAAGAAATGAAGCTTGCGTGTTGTTATGTAATGGCACCTAACAATTTTTGTTTATCCATTTCTTATCAGTGATAAATCTATTCAGGACAGCCGAAATCCTAATATTCTCTTGCTTCTTGCTGTAGGGTTCCTTTATGGGTATTTTTGTGGAAGAGATCAAATACATATACAAAAGTATCTTTTTTTTTTTTTTAAAAAAAAGGAAGATGTGAGTCTACAATACTGTTGGACAACTGGGCAAAATCTGTGACATTTGCAAGCACTTTCACTAATGGACTTTCAGGCTACGTCCCTGCTAATGAATTAAATAGTGCCAGCAAATGTTCTTGGGGCTGGGACTTGATTGTCTCTACCCTGGAGCTGACCTTGGCCATTTTGCCAGCAAGTGTTCTCTTGAACAATTTGAGGTGCAGTTTGGGGGATAGTGTGGACCATACTCAGTAGGAAGCTGGGGTGTGGCCACCCTGTTTTGAAGACTAAGAGAGCTGATTAGAATTGACATGTATGGTGCAGTGCCAGCTGGGCTTAGTGCCAGAGACTGGAGAAATGTGTGCTGTGAGCAGCTTTACCATCTGAGGCTTGCACGCTTGGCCTGCAGCACTAACTGTAAGCACTGTTTCTCACCATCTCCAAAAAGAGGAGTAGTAGTGACTGTTCATCTTCCCTGTCTGTGGCTCACACGCCATGAGTTAATGACCTGCAAATAACAGCAAGCATCTCCCAAACTTTGACTCACTGTGCACCTTTTGCAGGTGAGAGGCTGCCAAGACTGACCTTCCAGGCATCAGCTGTGGTTGCTGGAATATCACCCTGTCTCTGGTCCGCAGAGGTGAAACCATCCCTCCTGGCACTCCAGAAAGAATCAACAGAGTTGTGAAAACTTACAAAAGCAAACTTAAAAGATATGCCTGGGATACTGTTAGAGCACAGCATTAATGTACATTTACTGTTCATATCTGACTTTCATAAGAATGCCTCTATTCAGGGCTCTAACCAACTGCATTTTAGCCACGTAACTCAATGCAGAGAATGCCAGGCCAGCACTTCTGAAGAGGCAGGCTTCAAGTACCAGGTGTTAGACTTGGGCAGGGGTGAAAGAATTCGGATGGATAAAAAAAAATCTTTAGATGTGTCTGGTCTGCACAGCTACAACGAACATTCTAAAGGAGCAGGATCTCACTCAAACTGCTTCAGTGCATTTTTTCTGGACTCTGGAAGTCAGTTAAGATGCGTGCGCAGACATGACCTTATTCTGCAGATACTGGGCACGGAGAACAGTCCAGCCAGAGCTACATTGCCAATCGGTTCACGTTTAAGGAGCTGTGAGGCTTCTTGAATTTCTGCCAGCATGCCCCGTTCAGACCCAGAACGTTTCCCGACGTGCCTCCGAGCCCCAGCCCCGTGCCAGGCGCGCCTCGGCGGGCTCTCCAGCTCTCTCCAGTGCAGAACCCTGAGAGTAACCGGGCGGTTCCCGACGACGGGCTGCCGCCCCGCTCGATGCTACGGGCAGAAAAACATTACTCTCGGCGTTGATTTCGTAGGATGTTGCGCTCGCCTGAGAATCCCACCCGCTCCCACCTGCATCTGCTGCGAGGTGCACGGTGAGAGGGCTGCGGGGAGCCGGGACGAACGCATGGAGACCGACGTGTCTCTGTATATACCTCGCTGCTTGCCTGCTCCCCCTCCCCCGGGGCCGGCCTCGGGAACGCCCCCGCGAGTGCTCC
>NW_009722821.1:0-1385 GCF_000703405.1 Apaloderma vittatum
TGCCCTCCCCCTGCTTTCCCCCCCCTGCCCCTCCAGGGCCGTTTTGAAAGGCAGCGGGAATGCTTTTGAGACTGCGCCAGTGGTTGGACTGGCATAGGAAACAAAAGCAGGAAATTCTGTTCCCCCGTAGATAGTGTCTCGGCAAGGATTACAAAGCCCCAAACAGACAAAACACGAGAGAGAAGGCGAGCTGGGGGGGCCAGGGGACGACGGGCGGGAGCAGGGTTAGAATAGAAAGGAATTTGCTCTGAAGAGACCGTTTATAAATAAATTCCTGGGCCAGCCCAGCCGCCGCGGCGCGTGCTCCAATTCCCACACGTGCCGACCCCTCCACGCTTTGCCGCTCCTGCCGCTCACTGTGCTCGGCCCGGCCAAGTGACCCCGAGGCGCTGCAGCCCCTGGGGCTCTTATCTACGGGCAGGAGGTGAAGCAACATTACCCTTGACTTAGCCCCTGTCCTGTATCTCACCCACAGGCACGTGCTCTGCTGCTCCCGGCCTAAGAGCCTCTGGGAACCTGGGTCCTTTCGAGGATGCCGAACCCAAGAACTCACTCAGCCCTTTCCTCCTCTAACACCCTCTTTCCATCTCCCTTTCCTGCACCTGCTAAACCGATCCTCTGCCAATTTAAGTCCTGCTGCCTGCACATCTCCCAGGGTGAAAAGTGCTGACCCCGGTTCCTTGTGCTCACCTTGCCCATCTCCTATGATTTTTGGAAGCCAGTGTGCCTTGACAGACAAGGCAGTTTGGAGGAGATTTAAAAAGGCATCTAGCTGCCTAACTCCCACAGGTTTCAGGGGGGCAAGGTGTGTAAATAGCCAGGTCTTGGCTTCTGAATGGTTCCTGTATTTATAGTGAGGTCTGCTGATAGCATACCTGCTGGAAAACAGAATCTCTCTCCGCTCCCCCCCCACCCAAGAGTTAAGAAAAAAAAAAAGGAGTGTTTGGTGAAGAGGGGATTTACCTACGGAGTCTATCCGCAGGGCACGCTGGAGGTCACTGATGGAGCGCACTGAGCCGCCACCCAAAATCTCATAAATGTCTTCAGGTATGGGGTCCCCCTGCCAGATGACAAAAAGAAGGGGAGAAATAAGCATTAGAGATGCGCATACGGACTGCATCATGGAGCAGGCATGGAGGGGAATCGAAGGAGCACAGAGGAGGCGCAACAGAACCAGCAAAATGCAAAGACGTACCCTCGGGAAGGCATCAGCCTGCAACCTGAACAAAAGCAAGAGAGCCCCCCTCGCTGCCTCGCACAGTGGTTAGGAGACTGGAAAAGCCAAAAAATGTGCAGCAGAGCCCCAAACACCATGCAAGCAGCCAGTAAGGCTTCCTTCTCTGGTGCTCTATGACTTCTCCAGGTGGCCTCTCCTTCCTGCTGCC
>NW_009722821.1:1416-4136 GCF_000703405.1 Apaloderma vittatum
AGGCGTTTTAACAGACTTCCCTTACACTATCAGATAAAACCTTCCCAATATTTCCCTCTGTTATGAAACTCCCTCACGGGCTTTGTGAGATATCGTGTGTATGTGCGTGTGCGTGCGCGTGTGTTTTCAAACCACAGTGGCCCAATAATATACAGAATTTGCATACTCTTATAAATTAAAAAAACAGGTGGAGGTTGGAGAGGAAGATTGACCTTTGCAGCTGAGGCTGCTACAGCATGAGCCCGCGATGAAACCACAAATGCGCAGAGAGGACATGAAGGGCTGAGGTGGGCTGAGGAGCTGATTCGGGTGAAGAAACACATGGGAGTTTGGATGTCATTGCATGCCAAAAAGCCTTAAGTAAGCAGGTTTATAGACACCAGACAATGGGCCAAATTCAGAGTTTGTGCAGGCAGGTACAGCACCATCAATCTCTTGGGAATTTTACTCTGGCACTAGGCTTTAATGGGCCCTGGTGACAGCACTTAACAAGACTACAAAGGAGTGGTGTGGGAAAGCAAGCACTGATTAAAACATATTTCCGAAAGACTAGAAAATGAGAGAGAGGAAAGTACTGGCCAAAGTGTTTGCTTAGCTCCTAGCTCTCTTCATTCAGGGCTACTCATGTGGAAAAGCTGCTCTTTCAGCCGGGTGCTGGATGCCGTCTGAGTCACAGCCCTACGCATGTCCCTGTAACTGAGAGGGGAACTTGGCTCGTGTGCTTGTGAGATGCAGGGATATTCGTGGGGGATTTTATGGGCAGTTGGTGGCATGTGTGTGGTCCTTCCGGCGTACAGCTATTCCCTCCCTGCCTGCGTTCAGCACAGAGCACTTCCACTTGGAGTCAAGTAAAACCACCAGGCAGGTGGTTAAACGTCGGCTTTTAAACCTTGAGGGCTTTAGCTCAAACCTGCAGCCACTTTTGCGCGGCTGCTTGAGCCTGGCACCCTGCCATATGTGCCTGTCCCTTGGCCACCCGCCTTTCGCCTCTACTAACACGGCAGTAGGGCTGCTCCCTCCTCAGCCCTGCTAGCCCACCCTCTAACGCTAGAAAATCTAGGACGCGGGGGCTCAAAGGCTGCTGCAGCCCAAGTCATGGGGCAGAAACCTCCAGGGATAGCTGCAGAGCAGATGACACCCCCGTCTTAAACAGCCACAGACAGATCCACTAGAGAGCTCGAGTCAGATCGGCCCTCTCTGCCCTGCTCCGTCCCTGTCACTGTCACATCTCACCACAGATCTGGCTGTCCGCCTGCAGCGAAAAGCAGATTTTACATCCCCAGGCATTACTTCCTCAGTCTCCAAGGGAGAGGGAAGCGGCATCAGTGATGAATGCACAGCAAGAGAGAGACTTGTGTAATTCAGGGATCACTGAATAGCTGCGAAATGAAGATGCCTTCTGACAACTCCTGCTGCGTGAGGAAGAGTGGGACCAACAGTCCAGTGCTGGAGAGGTTCTGCGGCACTTCCTCGCCTCGTGTCATACATGTTTACTGAAAAAGGGATCATTTGCAATTCCCAGTACTTGCAGCCAGAGCTCAGCACTGGGCAGTGAAATCGCAGGCTTTTTAATGTCTGCACCTGTCAGCCAAATGCGCTTGTGCTGTGCACGGATGCTCCTGGTCCTTCCTGACACTTAATACGCGTAGGAAATGGAACTTTATTTTAAACTCTGGCACTCGCTGGGGGAGAGTGTGGGCAGGTGTTACGAGACTCAGTGACTTTGGAGGCGAGCTGGGAGGTGTCACCTTGCTAACTGAGCAGGGGAAGCAGATATGAATCGGGAACTGCAAATGTAAGGCCCTCAGGAGTCGGATTGCTGAGGACTGCCTGTAGGAATAAGCTCCCCTCCCTGCTCGCAGCCGCAGCTTTAGGTGCCAATTTCTTCTTGTTGCAGATACTATCAGCATGGCTACAGCGTATCACCAGCCCACATGGCTCATAATCCTGTCCTCCTCCCCGGGGTTTGTGAGGCAGCTCTGCCAGTGGCAACGGCAAGCCTGCAAAACTCCTTTCCTCAAGTGCTACAGAACCGTCTCCATGGCTGGCCTGAGAGCAGCTATGCAGGCCTGAGCTGCCTGGCTTGTCCCTCTTCCCTTTGGGGTCTGCAATTTGGAACAGCCATGCTCTTGACTCCCCCATAATAGCCCTACACCTGGGAGGCTCTGATTTTGGGGCACTGCACACACCTAAGCTTCGGGAACTTGGTGGAGATGGAACATAGGGAAGCCGAGGTCCACCAGCCACCTCCACCTGGTTCTGTGGGGTCAGAAGGTGGGGGAGCACTGCAGGAGATGGGATCCCCACCAGACCAGCCCAAGCAGCTGGTGCTTTTCCTGCTTAGCAGCTCCTCTGGAGTTATTTGTCTAACACAGGTTAACAATCTCATTTTTAAACTGCGCCGGCAGATCAAAGAAGACTTTTGTCTCAATGGACTCCTGGCTCGCTGTCAAGTGCCCCAAGGCCTGGCCTCATATTCCTGCAAGGCCCTGAATTCCTAGAAAAAAGCAAGTTTGTTCTTCCCTCCCTCCCTCTGCCCACAGTGCTTGGCTCTCCCCTGAACCGCGGGGGCACCCCCCACTCTGCCAAGTCCCCCTAGCAGGGACATGCCCTCCCTTTCACCTGGCTGCTGGAGCCTGGAGGGGTGCAAGAGCCAGGGCACACCTGACACAAGGCAGCAGAGCACCCAGGCAGGGGCCTTCCCTGCCCGACAGCCACTC
>NW_009722821.1:4172-6830 GCF_000703405.1 Apaloderma vittatum
CCATGCAGCTCAAGAGCTTTGCCTGCCTCCTCCCCAATGTCAGCAGCGCTCTTGGGCCTCTGCACTCCGCTGCATGTTCTGCTCAACGGGACATTTCCCCATCCTTGCTCCCCACGCACACACGCTTCCCTAAAATCAGTCTCCTCCCCAGCTCTGCCACCCCTTGCCTCTGGAGCTTTCTGCCAATGCATCCTTTTGGGCACCAGGTCCCCTTTGCCATCAGCCGCTGCCGAGGTGGTGAAGGGAGTACGCAAGGCTGTGCTCCGGTCCTCCCCGCCCTCCCTCCGGCTACGCGCAGGCGAGGGTTTCAGGAGTGTTGCCCAAAGAAAGGCGTGTCTCTCTCAGTAGCGCAGCAGGTACAGAGGAGGAGGGAGCAAAGATTGTGCAACTGGCAGGGAAGGCAGACCCTCAGGGCTCAAAGAAACCAGCCAAGGATATTCCCGAGGTGAGGATTCTTCCAGTCCTCTTCTTCCAGGTGATTTGTCTACACACCCATGTGTGACTGCACACAGAAGGGAAGAAGGGTAGCAGCAGTACCCATCCAAGGCAGGGAAGCACCCAGCTATCTGCTCCTCTGCCCAGGAGAGGAGGACTTTCCTGAGCACCTCCACGCTGACCGCAGCAGAGGATCTTGGCAGCAGGGTCTCGAGTGATCAGCCAGGCAAAAAAATGCTCAAACAAACAGCATTTTTTAATTCTCTCTGAAGCTGATGTGAGGACCCTGAGGGGAGACTCCACTGCATTCCCTGGCAGAGAAGAAGATAGGCAGCACCTGCCACCAGCCCACTGAACCTCAGAGGCTCTTGCTACCCTGGCACGGGCATTCCAACCTTCCAGCACCACTCCTGGCTATGGGGATACCCTGAAATCTGTCTGCTGGAGGACCACGTGTGTGTCCCCCCACAGCAGGCACAACCCTCCTCACACGAGCCCCTTTCATTTGGGACAGAGGTGGCGTATGTTTTCTTCCCTTAAAAAAATCGAACTTAATGTTAGATCTAGCCCACGTTCCTAAAATACAGCCACACCCTCACTCACTCTTTTCCAATTTCAAGGGGGACTCCACTGCTCCACCCTGCTCCTTCCACACTCCCCTCACACGTTCCCTGCAAGGGCTGGAGGCATTTCCATCCCCCAGGGCCAGTTGTGTACCAGCAGCACTGGAAACAGTACAGGAGCCACTGTCATTCTCTCCTGCTGCTGCACATCAGGTGATGGTGAGAGGGACGCAAGGACAACTTGCCTGGCTCCTTCCACGAGCTCACCCCAGACATGTCATCCATCCCAGCTTCCACTGCTTTGTCCTTTTCTCACAGCCTCATGGTGCGAAGACTCGGCAACAGCCCCAGAACCTTGCAGCAGGAAGACGCGATGGAGAGCTGTGCTGAGGTTATAAGCAAGCGCCCAGCCGCACCTCATTCCTCAGGAATTCCAGAAAGCCCTGCCAGTGGGGTTTCACCCCAGCACAACCACACCAGGCTCAGCCCATCTCTGTAAACGTTGCAAGGCCAACTATTACAGCCCTCGGGGCAAAAGCACATCGGTTTAGCATCCCTGCTTCCCAACTGGCAAATACCTTCCACCCTCTGGCTGGAAGAGCTTCAGGGCTCTCCAGCTCGATGGGTGTGATCAAAGAGGGAGAAGGATTCAGGAGGCTCCGTCTCCCTGCTCAGGCCTCTGCCGATCAGGAGGAGCTACTGTTTCCCCAAGCACTTCCTCTGGCAGGGCTGGGGAGGAGGTGCAAGCCCCACTCAGAGGAGGACTGTGGTTCAGAAGCCTGGTCCTACCTACACGTAGCTATGGGGACTGGCTGCAGGCAGAAGCAAAGCAGAAACCTTCTTGGTTCTCTGATCATAAAAATAGAGATATCATTATAACTTCCAAACAATCTAGAGCCAGAACTCCCAAACTCTAACCCTATTAGGCTGTCATAGAACTCTGCAGTCTTTAATGTGATTACAGCACAGAACAACAGCTCCCTGCGATGAGATGCTTCTATCCTCACCCTTACTCGGCGCCAACCATAGCTGATGTTTCATATTGCATGGGAGAAAGAGATCTGAGCCACCCGCAGAGGAAATACCATCCTCTGCCCAAAACAAACATAACCACTGGGCAGCCCACAGCTCTAACTGTTTCCCTTTGCGGCTTGGGCAAGGGCAAAGTGGGATGCAATGCTTTGCACCCAAGCCCCTCCTTGCCACCCACAAGAGGGGCTGCTTGAAAATGAGGAAGGAAGATAAAGAAATTATGCAAAGGGAGGAAAGATTTGGTGGAAGGATATTTCCTGCCCCTGATAACCCCCAAGCTGCAGATCCAACCCAAGGTTTTGCCACCTTGGGTAATGCTGAATCAGGAACCGAGCACGGTGCCTATATGTCAGGGGGTTTCTGATCCCCTCAATTTGCATGCAGATGAAACATGGCAGCCAAGGTCAAAGGATTTAGGCTCTTGGGGCTCCTTTTCCTCGACCATGGCAGGGGGTTAGGATTTGATTTCCACGTAGGGAAACCGAAGAGGGTTGGAGTGTACGTTCGTCAGCCAAATTCACCACCTGGTGCCCGCCCTGTGCTTGGGTTCTTCCCAGGCACAGCGTGTGGGAGGGCTGCAGGACAAGATGCTCGCATGACCGTGCGAGCGCAGCAGCGACACTCATCT
>NW_009722822.1:1749-12058 GCF_000703405.1 Apaloderma vittatum
CCGCCGAGCATGGTACCCATCCCGATCTGTCCTGGAGGGGCCGTTCGGACTCTCGTTGGGGCTCCCCGAGGCCCTCAAGGAGGGAAGGAACCGGGAGCAGGTGAAAGATACGGAAGGTCCCTGGCGGCTGAGCGGTGCCGGGACTGGATCAGGGGAGGAGAGGAGCGGGCAAGGGGAGCGGCGGCGGGGGATGAGAGAGAAAGTGGCAGGATTTCAGGGAGCTGCAGCCGGCACGGTGTCTCACTGCTGCTGCCTTCAGTCATCCACAGTGAGAGATGGGAACAGCGGGCGTGTGCGGCTTTCACTGCCGCTGCCCGGCTACCTCGGACCTCTGCCAGCAAAGCGCGTCCGACCCTGACCCCTCCGGGCTGGCGACAGGGACAGGGCCTTAGGTTCGCTCCCCGCTACCCCATCGTGTGCCAGAGGTTCCCAGCCTTGTGCTAAGGAAACGTTTGGGAGAGGTGTACCAGTCTGACTCTGCGTGGTGGAACGTCCGCTTTTACGATTTCCTTCAGCCTGTCTTTTCTTATGTCTTCCCAAAGTTTTTTAAACAAGCTGTGTCAAAACTCAAAAAAGCCAGAAAGTGGAGGTTTGTCCTAGGTCTAGCTTATGCAACTTCGTGTCGACTCTTGAGATTCCTTGTGTGTTGACTTTGCCAGAACTGTGCAAACTCATGCTTTTGGATTCGCAAAGCGTTTTATAGTCCCTTTCAATGACTCACGAGTCAGAGTCCCATTCCGAGTGCTGATCGAAAAAGGATTAAAATTGAAAGTGAACGCAGGACTGATAGTTCTTGGGACGCTCCTGTGATAACACCCCCAAAAGAGAACTTTCTCCTTGGCTTTTTCTTCCCTGTCTCCCATGTGCACACAAACTGCAGGTAAACTGGAAAGTTTTGGAATGTTGTGTGCTGTAAAAACTTACTCCTGGACTCTGTCTTAAATCATTTAGTTTCATGAAGTATCTCCTAGATAAGAGAAACATATATCACATGGTTAGTCAGAAATTATTCTAGAAGTTCATTAAATCTCATCTGGGGAACTTAAATGAACTCAAGTAAGTAAATTAAGAGCTAAGTTAATTAAGTTGTTAATTAGTTAATTAACTGTTACGGTTTTAAGTGATGCCATTATCAAACTGACATAAATTTCAGTTTAATTTCCTATGTATAGAAAGTCTTCATGAAACTGTAAAAGCTTGGGGGCTTAATTCTTTCTGTGGAGTTTTGCACCAAATGCTAACATATTCCTAATAGAGTTTTTATTATTTGGTAGTGAGGGCAATTTTAAAAATAATTTAACTAATTGCTCTTTAAAATAAATTCTTTTTCCTATTCCTTATCCTGGAATAAAAGTTTAGACACATATGAAAATGAAATAAGGTGACAGAAATCTTGCAAAAAACAGATGGTTTTGGAAAAAATGTCTCTTGGGACAGGATCTCTGCTGGTCACTAGAGAATACTACACTTGTGTGTGTTGATAGTATGTGGTGGTTTTGTGGGTAGCATTGTCATTTCAGAAGACTGAAGAATTCTGAATGTACATGTTTGGCTCGGTGACATTTCCTCACTTCTGTGCACGTAAGTTTTTCTTGTGTATATGCTTTGGATTTTTTTTCACAAACAACTGATGAGGAAGACAAGATCAGAAAGGATAGAGACTTTGTCCTGCCTTAAGTCACTCATTTAGGAAACTCACTTATTGCCTGATTGTAGTTCTGTGTCCTGCTTTTATTAATAAGGGCAAAATGGAACCTGAGAGATACAGAAGAAGGAAATGCTGACTTATCTTTCTTATATTAAAGATGTACTGCAATAGGAACTAGTCCACAGGTGGTACTGTCATAGCTGAGTCCGTGATGTCACGGAGGCCTCAAGGCTTCTTTTGGTTAACAATGCAGTGCAATCGGTATCTTAATACAAAGAACACGGATGCATCCTGTGCTTGGGAAGTCTCACTTGTTTTTTCTAGCGTGCCTCCACAGGATTACTTGCAGTTCAGGGCAAGCAGTGAATTTGAAGGCTGATTCTGACAGTGGTGGAAACACGAAGAAAGTTTTGAAGTGGTTAATAAAAAAAGGTGATGCTGCAATCCTGCAAGGATCTCTGATTCTGCCAATGTATTCTACCTTAAATTTATTTTAGATCTAGTGATTCTATATGGTGGGGTTTTTAGTCAAAATATCGAAAGGAAAACGTGCCTATTCATGTTTCAACATTAGATTTACATCACTTCATCAGCTTGCCTGTAATGTACCATCACTCAGCTCAGTGAAAAACAATAGTTACATGAACTCTTGACTTGAGTTCCCATGTGTTTTGTGTCCAAACCCAGAAAATCATACAAATTATATCTAGAAAAACATGCTAGCTTTATTATCAAACCAATGCAGAGCATTTCCTATTGGGCATTTCCCTGTGCTCTCTGCATACTAATTTAAATTATTTGAGTAATAGATCTTCCTGTTAGGAAAGCTATTTCAGTTTTGTATAAATTTCATGGTCAAGAGGCTTTTCCCACTTTGCTTAGGGTAATGCCAGTATTCTTAAATATACTCTACATGTAATACTAAGTAGTTATTTGAATTTTGGAGTTTATGGCCTTCAAATATTTGGAGATGTTTATTGTGTTCTGTTCCCTAAGCTAGGATCCAAAGTATACAAGCATGCAGTATCTGTTTATGTCACTTATGCTGCCGATTAGTTTGATGGCCAGTCTTCCCCCATTTTTTTGTTAAATTGTAATTCTGATAATAAAGAATTGAATAAACAACCTTACATATCTGAACGGCTTCAGAAAAATAATTTCTCTCTTCTTATGGTAGAAAATGTCAAGCTTTGTGGATCATATTATTTCTTATTTCATTACCTTAAATCACTTCTACTGTCTTTGAGGTTTGGTTGAGTACAGGTTTAGGAGAGACAAGCTTGCCGTTAATGCTGACATCTTTTTTATGGAAATGCAGCAATTCCTCTGTACTAGAGGTTTTGCTCCAAATGAAACTTAAAATAAAGAATAAAATAATAATAACCCTCCCTGAAATATTCTGTAATAAAGTATTTTTTATCAATTTTAAAAAATGCTTTCAAGGATCCAGTATTTTGTATGAAGACAGAATAATCTTGCTTCTTTAAAATGCCTGATGGGGCCATGCTATGCAAGTATAAACCAAAAAATGAGCAGTAGGGCAGACAGAAATGCTGCTTTTAAAGTATATTTGGTTTTACACATGCATTTCATATCTCCTAATAGTTCTGAGGGATAATCCACAAAAAGTGGTTGTTATTATTACTATATTTAAATCTATCAATTAATTTATTTTCCACAGATTTCAGTTCAAGTGAAACGTCATTTTGAGCAGCTCCTTGTCCTACGGTGCAGCTCTGTAACCAAGCAGTAGAGGGCATTCTTTCTTTAGGAGATTACATTAGTTCCACTAAAAGACTAGTGTTTTATTTAGAAGGTTGGTGTTCTTGGGTCCTTTTTGGCTTTAAATGTAGCTCACTTGCCTGTCGATGCTGGAAAGAGGACAAAAGGATCAATTCTTACCTCAAATATTGAATATACTCCTCAGGGTTGAGCAAATAGTTATGAAAACTATATATATTAATTATTATTTCATAGAGTATTTTCAAAAAAATGGGAGGTTATGTGCTTGTTATTCAAATTCACTCTGCAGCATTTTTCATAAATTCAGTTCTCTCAAAACCTGAGGTATTTCAGTTGGCTATGATAAGTCAATAATCCTAACAAAAGCATTTTCAGTAGTACTTAGAGCAAACTGCTCATGCTGGCAGCAACACCTGGGTAAGTATTTTGAGAGCATGTTTAAATGAAGCTGTTTGGGACTGTATTAAAACTCCAGTGTGTGGTTTCTTTTTTACAGATTTTGACATTGCCTTAACCCAGCTGTGTTTGAAATTGAATTTAATGTCTTATCATCCTCTCCCACTTGGAAAATGCACTCTCCTCTGGGGGAAAAGAGTCCTGAGGGCTGTACCATTCCTTTCCAAAGTTGGAAACTTCCCTTCTCCATCCAGTTGTCTGGAAACTGTCCAGCCAGAGCCCTGTATTGGGGAGAGGCAGGGGAGCTGCACTCCCAGAGCAAAAGGGTAACTGGTAGCAGGATTATCTTTCCAGTGCTGCTGAGTATTGCTCTCCGCTTACGGAAGAACTGAGTACATGCTGAGTATTTTGAGAGTATGTTTTCAAGCGTTCCTCTGTTGCAAAGAAATAGGGCAGTTTTCTTCTTTTTTTATTTAAAATGGGCTTTTAAATGTGGCTATTAAGCATAAGCAGATCTATTATATGCATGGATGTAGATTAGGCATACGCATAGGCAGATCCATTATATTCTAGATTTCATTTGACAAGATGGGTGTCTTAGGGAGTATAGCACCTCCTGTGTCATTAGATTGTGCAGAATCAAAGCTGGAGTAGGAAACAGCGTAGACAACAAAATGTTTCTGTACATACACACTTTAAAACCACCAGGAAAACAAAAAGATACAGTACCAGAGGTCAAAAAGTTTACATTTTAAATCCGAGGCTGCATATTGCAATTATGTTTGTGATGTTGAGTCTGAACATGTGAAAATAGAACTCCACCCCATGGCATTGGCCTACTGACTCACATCTGCTATTTCATGATTTTCCCCTGATGTTGCTTGATCATCAACAGTGTATAACTTCACTATGCATTAAAAAGAAACACCATACAAGAAGTTATAATTGAGAAATGTAGGAAGAAGCCCAAAGAGACAAAAACCAGAATGTGATCTGCTAAACAACTACTCTGCTTACAACATATGATTTCGTTTGATGTCTGGTGAGTTATTGTTTTAATTTACACTAATTTTCTTTCAGAAACAAACCAACAGTTTCATTTTTGTATAGTTTTCCTTTCTTAGAACAAGTTTTTGATTTCTATTTCAGGAATTTTCTCCAATTTGGTAAAAGAAGTTTTGCTGTTGATATTGTTTGCTTTTTTTAGAAAAAACCCACAATATTTTAATGTTTAATTAGTATAAAATTACAATCAGTTATGAAAAATCTTTTGTTCTGTGGAGAAGGGAGAGACCAGCAGTTGGTACCTCTTCATCTGGCTAGTAGCTATTCTGGTATCACAAAACTTCAAAAATAATTACTTAAGATAATATTTGCAAATAAAACTCTCTCCTATGTCACTGAACTATTGATTCACATAACATTTCCTGGCTATTTTGATTTTAAATAAATAATTTTTCTTGCGTAACTTTGAAGCAGTCAGGAATCTTACTCTGCAAAGCAACACATTGTTTCTGAGGATGACCGTGAGAGGAAGACAAGTGAATTTGGGCACATCCATACTCTAATTATGTGTAAAGAAACAAAATAATCCTGAAAAGTAAATACCGCAACTGTCTGCAGCCATGAAATTGTGAAAATGGTTTTGAGGCTGGAATTATTGTCATCTGTTGCTTAGCTGGAATATCTGCCCTATGTTTTTTTCTTTCATATGAATGGGTTTGAAAAGAGAATATGAGAAGGGTCATGTTCATGTCACAAATAGAGTAAAAATGATTCCCAGCTGAAAATTGATGTATGCGGACAAGGCTCAAAGACTTGGGATGAAAAAGGGCTTTCTGTGGAAAATTAACCTGAAAGAAAGCCCAAACTCAGCCCCTCCACCCTTTTTTTATGGGGAGAGAGAGTTATGCTTAGAATTGGTTCAAGGAAGAGCTCAGTAAGCACTGCTGTTGCAAAGGAAGGTGATGGGAGTGCAGAGCAAGGAGTATTGGTGAGATAAAAGAAGGCAAGATCTCATTGTAAAGTGAAGAGCTATAAAGTGGGTCATCTGGCTGATCCTCTGGAACATGAATTGGTAGACACCATTCTATGGCCTCTATCCCAGGTAATAAATTGGGGAAGAGCTGAAGGAGCATGGAAAGGTTTTTAGATCAGCCACCTGGGTTTGGTGACCTACAGATGAATTAGATGAAGTGATGCAACATTTATAGGTCTTGGCAAGTTTTGATGCCTTGTTGATCAGCACTGTAAATTCTACACTTGAATGAAAACAGTTTTGTAGGCAGTTTTCCTGGTGAAAGGACTCTTACAGGTCCCTAGAAAGTTAAGAAATAATTTGACAGGATTTTTTAGTACTTGCATTTTTTGATTTGTACATGAAAGTTAGTGGACTGCAGTTGACGTGCTCACAACCAGAAAAGATGTGTGGGATGAGAAGGTAAGTTAATGCAAGTGTCCCAGGTTCTGCATGTTCCACTTTAAACACTAGTCTGTCTCACTTTCAAGTATGGCATACTGCTTTTTCCTTTAAAAGGAGAAGATTGAAGCCTTGAGTATATGTTTTGCTACTTCACCAGTGAGCTTAGTACCTTGTAGACTCAAGAGTTTTTGGTGGGAAACATACAACAGATTAACTAGGAAACAGAAAGTTCTCTGAATAAAGTACTTTGAAGTCTAACGGCGTACATAGTTGATTGGTATTGCTCTTTATGTGATCAGCAGTCCTGAGAAAAATGGAAAGGAAAATAAAAACCAGATTGCATTACAGTGCCCTAGTATATCAAGGCTGGCTGCCTTGGGACTCACAAGGTAGCCTGATCTTGAACTTCTAAAAAGTGTGTGCTACTGCTGATGCTATGTGTTCTGAATATTAATCCACAATAAAATCCCCATCATTGTCCTGGAAAGCACTGCATTCTCTATTGAATTTGATTTTAATTTTTTTTTCAGGAATAAATGGCACTAGTAAACATTAAACATTGTGTTTAAATATTAAACATCAAAATGCACCATGAATTTTTAATAAGCCAATTAACAAAGAAGCATCTCCATCTGTTTCTGTGCAAATGTAAAGGTAGTGCAAAGAATTCAGCAGACAAAATGTCAATTGCTATGAAAGGAAAGGATAGCATTATAAAGCAAAACTGCAGCTCCCAGAAGCCACATTATTAAACCCAAATCATGCTTTCAAGAAACAGAGGGCCTGGGATTTTTTAAAAAAATCTTAATTTTGGGAAATGAGTGACAAGTTCTATAATCTTTAAATCTTTAAATGTTCATTAGAAGGAAATTAGTGCCCTAACTTTTTAAGTGTCATAACTCACCCCTAACATTAAGGAGATGAATGTTACAGAAAAACAGGACATCAGATTATTTAGCAGTAGCTTTTCACACAGTATAGCGAGTGAATTTTCATAGGAAAGTATTTCTTTAAGATGTTATTGCAGACTCCTATTGCTGTTACTGTCATGCAAATTTATATGGTAGTATGATATCCTACCGCTGGCAAAGTGCTAGGAGAACATCCTAGCTAGGCAGAACGTCCTAGCACTGGCAAGTGCTGGGAGGTTCTGCTTCTGGAAAGCTACAGATGTAAATGGGAGCATGTTTATAGGGAGGAATTTCTTTCATTTTACACAATTAGCATAGAAACGCCTTGCCTTTAGCTGTCTTTGAGACTAAAATGAGCACTTTTGAAAGAGTTAGATTTCTAATAAGGAGAACATGAAGCTTATGAGATGGGATAAAATTTTAAGCAGTCTTATTTCTGGGCAAAGGCCACCTGGTTGGGTTGTACGACAATCTCTGCACATGGCAACATTTCAGGAATGTGGTTTCAAAGCTGTAGTACTGTAGCAGGTGAAGGCTAGCACAAAGGTCTTAATGTATAAGAACAGTTCCCTTTCTCCTCATAAACCCATAGCTTGTAAAACATGATGAGAAAATAAGGAATTCCTGATGTTAACTTGTTTTTATTTATGTATTTAATTTGTGAAAATAAAGGGGTAGGAATACATTTCATTTGTAAAAAGATGATTTGTGCCAGCAGTGCAGGTTTTCACAGTTTCCACTGAAGAACCTGTTGCTTTTCACCACCTAAGACAAAATGTGGGACTTAACAGAGCTTGGTTTTCCCTATACTTTGTATTGATTGTTTTCTACTGTAGAGGTGGGAAAGATTTATCCTATCACTAAATTCCATTTCAAGAACAACTGTTACATTTACTGGTTTTTTACCTTACTGGAAGTATAAGAGTACATTTTTCTTAATGCCAGAACATGGTTGCTGTGGTTCATAACCATTTTTCTTCCCAGCACTTTTTGAACTTCTAAAAATCTACTGAACTAGGCCTCCTTTAGTTTTAACTTTGAGCTCTTCTTCCTTTTTCTCAGTTAGACGCAGACATAACTGTCTCCTATCCTAACACCTATTCAAATCATCCCTCAAAAAGAAAAAGGAAAACCCCCAAGCCTTTTAGACTGTTAACTTTTTGAAAGCAATGGGACATTAAGAACATTAATCAGCATAGGAGAATGATGCTAGAGTGTTTCCCTTTGCGAACATCCTGCATGAAGTAGCCCTCAGAATAAGCTGTTCTATCACTTAATACCTAGCTGTATTTCACAAGACCTTAAAAAACTGCATTGAGTCCGTTATATTAAAGCAATAGACTTAAGTGCAGAGCTTTATGCTGTACTTTTCGGCTCAGTGCAGTCAGTCTCTGCACCTCTTCTAATTTGCTATTCATTATGTATGAACAGCACTTACATACATATTGGAAATCTACAGTACCTATGATGGGATCTCAGCGGATGCAGAGGAGAGATTTTTTGTGTTTTCTTCTTGTAATCAGGCTAGTTTAAAATACACAGAAACTGCTAGCACAGGCTCTTGTTTCCTGTGTAAATTCTGAAGGACCTAAACAGGTATTTTTCCATCTTCTTTTTCTATGGGACCTATGAGGAGAGAGAGCTTTTCATTTGTTACTTCCTTTCAGTTCCCGCTATTGAAATATAGATGGAACTAAGTACATGGAAAGAAATATGTTCTGAGTGTAGAATAATGTGGTTTAAATAGTTTGGGCTGATCATTTCCTATTATGTTGATAGTTAGGGCTGTTCGGTGAGTTGACCTTGGCTGGATGCCACCTGCCCACCAAGCCACTCTTTCACTCACCCTCCTCAACTGGAAAGATGAGAGAAAATATAATGAAAGGGTTGTGAGTCAAGGCAAGGACAGGGCGATCACTAAGCAATTACCGTCCTGGGCAAAAGAAATTTGATTTGGGGAAATTAGCTTAATTTCATGCCAATCAGATCAGAGTAGGTTAATGAGAAATAAACCCAAAATCTTAAAACACCTTGTCCCCACTCCTCTCTTCTTCCTAGTCTCAACTTCACTCCCAGATTCTCCACTTTCTTCTCCTGGGTGGTGCGGGGAAAAGCGAATGGGTGTTGTGGTCAGTTCATCACATGTTGTCTCTGCTGGTTCCTCCTCCTCACTTTCTTCCCCTTGCCCCAGTGTGCAGTCCCATCCCTCCATGAACTTCTCCAGCATGAGTCCCTTCCATAGGATATAGTTCTTCACAAACTGCTCCATTGTGGCCCCCTTTCACATGGTGCAGTGCAGTCCTTCAGGAGCAGTGTGAGTGCGCCATGGATTCACAATCCCTGCCCAGAAAACCTGCTCCGTCATGGGCTCCTCTCTCTACGAGTCCACAGGTCCTGCCAGGAGCCTGTTCCAGCGTGAACTTCCCATGGGGTTACAGCCTCCTTTGGGCATCCACCTGCTCCAGTGTTGGGTCCTCCAAGGGCTACAGGTAAATATCTATTCTGACATACGCCTCCATTGCATGCAGGGGAACAATCGGCTCTACTATGGCCTTGAACACAGGCTGCGGGGGAATCTTTCCTCTGGCACCTGGAAACACCTCCTTCTCTCCTTCTTTTCTCATCTTGGTGTCTGCAGAGTTGTTTCACTCACATATCCTCACTCCTCTCTTCAGCAGTAGATGCAGTTTTCTTTGCCCCCTTCTTAAATGTTATCATACAGGCACCGTCACCATCACTAATGGACTTGGCCTTGGCCATTCCAAAGTCTGTCTTGGATCTGTCTGGCATTGGCTCTTCTGGCATCTTCTCACAAAAGCCACCATGCGATGCCAACCCAACAGAAACTGGAAGGCATTGTAGCAGAAATGAGTGGCATAGCTCTTGTTAGCATTTAGTTTTAAGTCATAGATGAATCTCCCAGAAAGGCATTCTGTAATCAGATAAATATTCTTACTGTGGTCTTCTGTCTATAAATATACCTGAACTGATTGTGGTTTTCTCAGATTCCTTCAGCTGAATTTACTTAAATACCTTAGGTTTTAATTCTATCTAGTTTTACTCTGATTATTCATGAAATAGGATTTCTATCATGATTTATTTGCAATAGTTGCTGGGACACAAACTGAGGAACTGATTGTGTTCTATTAGATGTTATTAGACAAAACTCCCACAGAATCACAGAATGTT
>NW_009722823.1:0-1968 GCF_000703405.1 Apaloderma vittatum
AAGCGTGACGGGGCAGCGGGCAGGGGCTTCCAGGGCATCCTTCAGGCACGCACGGCTCTGCTCCAGCTCCTCCTCGCTCCTCCTCTCTGCCCACGCTTGTCCTCTCCTCTGCCCACTCTTTTTTCTATCTTTCCTTTTGCAGGCTGCGCCAAACTGCCCCTGTCTGGTAAGTGCCCGGGCTCTGCGCGCGGGTGCTCCCTTGCACCCACCTTGCTGTCCCCCTCCGAGCCCCTCAGCCCACTCCCCACATCACCGGCACCTCCCGGCACTGGCACCCCTCAGCTGGGGTGATGGCACCCTCTGATTGTCCCCCCTTTCTGGGGTGAGGTGTCTCTCCTGGGATTGGCATCATCGCCCCGGCGGCTGTGGCGTTGCAGAGGGGACACATTGTGCCCCGTCTCACCCGATGCCACGTGGTGCTTGGGCAGGAGGGGACTCACCGGGGGCTCTCTCAGCTCCCCACGAATGGGATGAGGGTCCCATGCCAGAGGGGTGCCAGGCTGGGTGGGTGCAGGAGGCACGAGCCCCGGTGAGAGGGCTGCAGGCAGTGGGGGACTAACCCCAGTTTTCCCTCAGGCGGGAGGATGCCCCCTCCTTGCGTGGGGACAAGCCTATTTTGAGGAAGTTTGAGTAAGTAGAGGCATGTGTGTGTCTCCAGCCATGCGCTTCCTCAGGCCGGGCTCCGGCCACGCAGGGCATGAGGAGCAGGAGGGACCCCCCAAGTCTGCTCCAGGTCTCCTCCCAGGTTTTGCAGCTTTTAGTGAGCAGCACCAGGTCCATTGGGACCCACAGCTGACGATGACACCCCGATGGCACGAGCTTTCAGCTCCCACAGGGCTGTGGCGTCTTCGTCCCCAAGCCGTGGTGGCACCAGCTGTGTCTTTGCGGGGCTCAGAGGAGGTTGAACCCTCCGGGTCCCCGGCGTGGGGTGGCCGGTGCAGGGCGGGTTGCTGCGCAGTGTGGCATGGTGTGGTTTGCCCTTCAGCCCCATCCCTGCCTCGCTTCTGGCCAACATCCACCTCTGTCTTGCAGAGCTCGCTTCTTGGAGAACCTGGCTGCGGCCCAGAAAGAAAAGATCTCTTCCATGGCCAAGGGACGGCTTGATGTCCTCGGCGACGCTGTGCTGGAGCATCCCACCCATCTCGCATGGGACAGGGACAGCGGCACCACTGAGCCCGGGATGGAGCCCCCCAACAGAAGTAGGTGCTGCTGGGGTGTGTCTTCCCAGCTTTGGACTCGTCGGGGACCCTGGGGTGGGCATTAGTGGCCCCTCTGCCCCCAGCCCACACCTGTGAGCCATGGAGGAGTTGGGTGGTACGTCCTCATCCCGCTCCGAACGCTGGCATTCGAGCACGCCCTGCAGGGAGCAGAACCTCAAACCTACGTACAGCCCAGCCTGTCCCCTCCAAGAAGGTTGTCCCAACCTCTCCTCATCTCCCTGCCGGGTCACGCCTGGCTCGGCTGGACGCCACCGACTCCTGCAGCACCATCTCCTCTGACACCAAGTTCATGCTGGACATGCTCTACGCCAAAGGCTCCTCAGAGCTGGCGAGGGAAAAGGTCTTCCCTGAGGTCCCATTGTCCCCTCCGGTCCAGAGTGAGGTGAAGATGGACACCGAGGGAGGTGGCAGCAGGGAGCAGGAGGGCGCCTGGCTCTGTGGCAGGGCTCCCGATGGGCCGGTGGCCAGCGCCCACGCCAAGCTGGCACGTGCCATGTCCAGCATAGATGCTGAGACCCACACGCAGAAGCTGGAGAACACGGGGATGATGCCCATCAAGAAGGACGTGGAGCTGACGTGGGAGCGGCTGGAGGCCAGCCCCGTGCAGCTGAAGATCAAGGACCTGGACTTCACTGATCTGGGGGAAGAAGAAGACTTTGATGTCCTGGACATGGGGCCCATGGCCAATGGCTCCTTCCTTCCCCCTGACATCAAAGCAACGAGCGCTGGGGCTCTCATGGTTCCCCCT
>NW_009722823.1:2147-3822 GCF_000703405.1 Apaloderma vittatum
CTGCCAGCCCCCGTGGCAACAGATGGCCCCTCCCAGGCCAAGAAGAAGAGGACAGTGAAGCTCTTCTGGAAGGAGCTGAAGCAGCTGGATGGCACTGTGGGGCCGGGCAGGTTCGGCCAGGGGACACTGTGGGCATCCCTGCAGAACGTTGAGGTCAATGCAGCCAAACTGGAGCATCTCTTTGAGTCAAGGTCAAAGGAAGTGCCAACTTCAAAGGTACCAGCGGGCTGGCGCCTATCAGCCAAGGGGACCTGAGGGGTGGGAGGATGGCTGGGGACCTTACAATATGCTGGGGATGGGACCCGCAGCCCAGAAGCTCGGTGGGGAGGGTGATGGGCAGCACACAAGTTTGACTTGCCCACCAGATCCCTGGAGGGTTCTGCGAGTCCGTGGTGTTTTCCTGAAGGCATCCCTTTGCTTGCCCATTCCCATCGTTTCTGTCCCCTTTGCAGAAGGCCATCGACGGGAAGAAGGTGGTGGTGGTGCTGGACCCCAAGAGGAGCAACGCCATCAACATTGGCCTCACGGTGCTGCCGCCCATGCACATCATCAAGACGGCCGTGCTCAACTTTGATGAGTTTGCAGTCAATAAGGAGGGGATTGAGGTGAGCACGAGATGAAGCTGGGGCCCTCTGAGGTCCTCGTGCAGGAGGGCTCCATGCTGCGCTGCCAACCCTGGGGTGACGCGTCCTGTGGTGACATGTCTGGAGTCTGACACATCCCTTTTTGCCTGCTCTAGAAAATCCTGACCATGGTCCCGACCGAGGAGGAGAAGCAGAAGATCCAGGAGGCCCAGTTGGCCAACCCAGACGTGCCCTTGGGCTCTGCGGAGCAGTTCCTGCTTGCCCTGTCTTCCATCAGCGACCTCACGGCCAGGCTCCAGCTCTGGGCCTTCAAGCTGGACTACGAGAGCCTGGAGCAGGTACAGAGCCCCATCTGTGTCCTCCTGCCCGCCACAGCAGTGCTGAGCCAAGAGTGTCCCTGGTGGGGACCACTTGTGTCCAAGGTGCCCTCCTGGCTGGGGACAGGCTTGGATTGACCACAAGGGGATTGTCCTCACGGGCGAGGGGTCTCACCTGCCTCTCTCCTCACCCAGGAGATTGCAGAGCCGCTCTTTGATCTGAAGGTGGGCATGGAGCAGCTGGCCAAAAATCACACCTTCAAGTGCATCCTGGCCACGCTGCTGGCCATGGGCAACTTCTTGAACGGCTCCCAGGTGAGGAGCAAGGCTCTGGGGGGATGCAGCAAAGACAGGACCAGCCACGGCACACGGGTACCCAAGAGGGACCATGGGAAGCCTGGGACGGTGCCTGCGGCTGGTTGGGGGGTCAGTGGGTCTGCAGACTGGGGGTCTGCTGGAAGAGGGATGGACAGGCCCTGCTGAGTCCCTTGGGGTTTCAGAGCAGAGGCTTTGAGCTGGGCTACCTGGAGAAGGTCTCGGAAGTGAAGGACACAGTGCACCGGCAGTCCCTGCTCCACCATCTCTGCCAGATGGTGGTAGAGAAGTTCCCAGAAACCACTGACCTCTACTCGGAGATTGCCTCCATCACCCGCTCCGCCAAGGTGAGGCAAGGCAGGTGACACCCGGGCAAGGCAAGGGTGTGGGTCCCATGGCTGCCCGGCTCCACCAGCACGGCCGACGGCTGATGTCTTACCCTTCCAGGTTGACTTTGAC
>NW_009722823.1:3880-4530 GCF_000703405.1 Apaloderma vittatum
CGCCAAGCACGGGCCCAAGCCAGTGCTGAAGAGCAAGCTGACGGACTTCCTCAAAGACAGCACCCAGCGCATCGTCGTCCTCAAGGTGGTGCACAGGCGCGTCCTCAACAGGTCAGTGCCCCGAGGTCCTGGGGAAGCAGCGGGAACCCTGTTGGTGGCCCACCACGACCAACATCCTTGCAGGTTTCACTCCTTCCTGCTGTACCTGGGGTACCCGGCGAGCGTGGCGCGGGACGTGAAGGTGACGCCCAGGAGTTTGCCCTTGAATCCCGCCCCTGCCGGGAGCGCGTCCTGCAGCAGCAGAAGAAACGGGCCACCCACCGCGAGCGCAACAAGACCCGGGGAAGGCTCATCACCGAGGTATGGGGATGCTTGGCTAGATGACACCGCTAGGTGATGCCCCCCCAACTCCCAGGTCCCCGACGTCTTTCTCACCTCCTGTTGCAGACCGAGAAGTTCTCCGGCATCGCCGAGGCTGCTTCGCCACCTGCCGTGTTGTCCAGCGGCCCTGAGGAGCAGATGGAAGTGGGGCATGAGAGCATGAAGATCTTGCTGAACTCCCCCACTGATGTCCCTGCCCGCCGTAGCCGGGCCAGCCGGGGTAACAGCAGGGGGGCAGAGGTGCTTGAAGCGGGCCCGGGTGGGTGGGG
>NW_009722823.1:4579-5689 GCF_000703405.1 Apaloderma vittatum
TTGTCCCCATGCAGGGACAGGGCACGTCAGCCCAGCCCAGGGTTCTCCAGCCCAGGAGGATGTTCCCAGCTCCCCAGATGATGCTTCGGATGAAATCATGGACCGGCTGGTGAAATCGGTGACTCACAACGCCAACCCCCGGCCCTGCCCCAACAAGGAGCGCAGGAGGTCCCGCGGCAATAGGAAGTCCTGTAAGTCCCATCCCTGTCCCCATGAGCTGTCCCATCTGTCCCCATGCTCTACCCCATCCCTGTACTCTGTCCCATCTCTGTGTCCTCATCCCCATCCCCATCAGGGATACCCCTGATGTCCCAAGGGGGCACCCTGAGACCAGACCATACCACTGCACCCTGTTGCCCCCCCCCAGCATGCCAGGGCCACCATGTCTGGGCAGGCTGGTGACCCTGCTCGTGCTGCCATTGCCACCTTCTCTTCCTGCAGTGAGGAGGACGCTGAAGAGCGGGCTCAGCGATGACCTGGTGCAAGCGCTGGGCTTGGGACGGGCTCCTGGCATGGAGGTTTGAGGGGGCCGAGGGGGCTCGTGCTGCTCCCCCAGTGCCAGCACCTTCCCCCAGGACAGGACGTGGTGGCAGCTCCTGCTGCTCCCTTGGTCTCACCTCGCTCCTCCTCGCTCCTGGAGGCATGGGCAGCAGGATGGGAGTGATGCCCTAGAGCTGTTCCGTTGTGGCTGGGATGGAGGATGCTCAGTGCCCGGCCGTGGACCCTCGGGGTTTATCTTCTTTACAGTATTAGAAGGGTCAAGGGGCTGGACCCAGACCCTCTCTGGGTGCTGGGTCTGGCCCGTGGCCACTGTGGCAATAAAGTGATCTGACACGCTGCCGATGTCCCATGTCCCCGCTGCTGGAGGCTCTTGATGCCGTGGGCTGGAGCGGGTGGTGGCAGGAGGGATGGAGCGATGGTGCCTCCAGCATCCCTGGGGAAGTCATCATCAGGGTCCCGAGCAGGACCTGGGTGCCGCCGGAGTTTTCGCAGGGTTGGCCCAGTGTCCCCATCCCCTGCGGAGCCCCGAGAGGCCAGGGAGATGTGACGCTACTCTTCGGGCCAAGCCACCGTCCCTCCTGCTGTGTCACCAGCCCTGCTGCTCCCGGG
>NW_009722823.1:5719-6495 GCF_000703405.1 Apaloderma vittatum
TCCCCTCTGTGCCGGGACACCCAGCGGGGGGACCCTGCCAGAAGGAGCAAGGACTGCTGCCATGCTCAAGGCTCCAAACTCAAGGGCAGGAGGAGCGGCTCCAGCTCAAGGCTACAGCACAGTAAAAACCCAGAGTTTGTGCTCTGTCTCAAACCTTGCCTCTCCTTTACAAACCTCTCCTGGGGGATTTCAGCCTGGACCAGGACCTGGGTCTGAGCTAGGGTTGTTCCTCTCCCAGAGAGGGTCTGGGGCACAGCAGCCACGGCACCACCTGCAAACCTGACCAAGCTCTGAGCCTTGGAAACATCTCCCCGTGCTTTGTAGAGGGGCTGCCTCACGCTCTAAATGCTGCCAGGGCAGCATCTGCCTGTCCCCATGCCTTGGAGGTGGCTAGGCAGGAACACGCCACCTCCTGGCTTGTGCCATCCTAGGAATGGCTTAAAAACACATGTTGGTTGCCAGCTGTGATGCTCTCCAGGGGTGCTAGATGGTGGGTACCATTTCTGGGCATCCCCTTCTGCCAGCTGCAGCGCTTTGGGCGCCGGTGACCCGTGGTCGAGGCGTTTGGGAACAGCGTCACGTCATCCATCATGGCAGCTCCACCTCAGCGCTGCCTCCAGCCCCAAATCCCGTGCAGCAGGTCTCTGTGGCTTTTAAGGAATGAAGAAAAACCCAACCGGGCAGGGCAGCTTCTTCCTCCCGGCTCACCTCTGCCCAGGGTTGTCCCTCTCCCGTGTGGCTGGGCCCACCAGTGGCCTCGGGGGAGCTGGGCCGCC
>NW_009722823.1:6512-6721 GCF_000703405.1 Apaloderma vittatum
AGATGTTCCTGGGTGGTTCTGGGGACAGCAAGAAACCATACCAAGAGCTGCAGGTGTCCCAAGATGTTGTCTGGCTCTCGTCCCCTCCGGGTGCTTAACTTGAGTCTGCAAAGAAAGGACAAAGAAATCACGACAGGTGACGCTGAGCCGCTCCGATGCTGAGCTCATGAGAAGGAGAAAGGGGTGGGAAAGCACCTTCCCAACCCTCT
>NW_009722824.1:0-1025 GCF_000703405.1 Apaloderma vittatum
ACTTCTCCACCATCGTGTCGGCCGTCGAGGAGGGCAGGGCCATTTACAACAACATGAAGCAATTCATCCGCTACCTCATCTCCTCCAACGTCGGGGAGGTCGTTTGGTGAGAGCCCCCCAACACTGGGCACGGCGGGGCAGGGGGGGGGGATGTGTCTGCTTGGCCAGGTGACCCCCGGTCCTGTCCATGGCCCTCGCCCCTGATGGCATGCAGTGCCCAAAATTGTAACCCCAGGTATCAAACGGAGCAGCTATGCCTTGTCTCATTGCTCAGGGATAGTGGGTTTGATTTTATTTTGGTAGTTCTATAAACGTGCCACCCCCAGGAGCTGTTTTGTTAACGCATTGCCCGTTTAAGCCCATGCCAGCCTCTAAGACTGGTGTGGATATTTGTGCCCAGGCTGTTGTCACCAGGTCACACTGATGCCTTTCGCTCTCCCTGTCCCTGCCTGTCCCTCAGCACCTTCCTCGGGGCTGTGGGCACAGCTTTGGGGTCCCTTGGGCATCCCCTGTCCTTGTGTTTAAGCAGGGGGGTTTGTTCTGGGCACCTGTGTGGCCATGGGGACATCAATGGGTGGGTTTGGACTGCAAAGCAATTTTAATAATGGTAAGGAGCAAGCGTTAGCTGCAAAATTGAGCCCTGGACTTCAGGTTTGTGACTCGGGGGGTGTGGGTTCACCTGCAGGACTTTGGGTGAATATTCAGTTTGGGGGATTTGGATCCAGGGTAGCTGCTCACTCTCCCTGTGCACGACAGAGACACTTTCTCTGGCTGTCCTGGGGCTCAGCTAATTCAGCATCTCTTTTTTAATTTATTATTTATTTTTTTATTTATTATTTTTCCCTGCAGCATCTTCCTGACGGCCATCCTGGGCTTGCCTGAGGCCCTCATCCCCGTGCAGCTGCTGTGGGTGAACCTGGTGACGGACGGGCTGCCGGCCACCGCGCTGGGCTTCAACCCCCCTGACCTGGACATCATGGACAAGCTGCCCCGTAACCCCAAGGAGCCCCTCATCAGCGGCTGGC
>NW_009722824.1:1060-1375 GCF_000703405.1 Apaloderma vittatum
ACCGTGGGCGTCGGCGGGCCGAGGATGAGGACAAGCGTGGGGTGCCCTGGAGTGGGGGGTCCTTTGTGGGGTGCTGGGATAAGGGTGTCTCTCTTGGCCGCAGTGTACGTGGGCCTGGCCACAGTGGGAGCAGCGAGTTGGTGGTTCTTGTATGACGCCGAGGGACCGCAGGTCTCCTTCCATCAGCTGGTGAGTCAAGTGAACGGGCCGATGGGTTGAGCAGGTGGGTCAGAGCAGGGATTGAGGGAGCTGGGTCTGTTCAGTTTGATGAAGAGGAGGCTGAGGGGGGACCTCATCATGCTCTACAATTACTTG
>NW_009722824.1:1532-7362 GCF_000703405.1 Apaloderma vittatum
GGGATTGAGTCGCCATCCCTGGATGTGTTCAAGTGTCGTTTAGATGGGGCGTTGGGTGAGATGGTTTAGGGGTGAACTTGTAGTGTAGGGTCAATGGTTGGACTCGATGATCCCAAGGGTCTTTTCCAACCTGAATTGTTCTATGATTCAGGTGTTGGGATCTTCCCTCTGCTTTTCTCCTGTGGTTGTTGGAGTGTTCCCAAAATCCTGGTGGAGGAGACATTAATCGAAGAGGAAAAGCAAATTCTCTCCCTTGAGCTCATGTCTCCAGCCTTGCTTCTGCTAGTGACCGACTTGGTCCAAAACAGCCAAAAGTAGTTCCTGTACCTGATCCCACATCAAAGGGGATCGATTTTTACATTGCTGTAGGTCTGAACAAGGTGGTGGGCAAGGAGGTGCCACCGCACCCCGATGCCCTGTGCAATGGAAGATGTATCTTTGATGGAGACACGCGTGTGCTCAAACACCTGATTAACCGCACGTGAAAATCTCTCAACTGCTGCCCGGCCATAATCCCCAGGCCCCAACCACAGCAGAAGCTGGGTCACTTTAGGTGGTTTTATCGGTTGCTCCGAACTGGGGGATATTTAACGGCACCCCTAATAATCGAGGTTCACCATGTGTCCCCCAACCAGTCGACCTTTCCCTCCTCTCTCTTGCCTTTCCCACACCGCTGCTCTGTGCTCACCAGTGGTTTCCTGTGCTGGCAGAGGAACTTCATGAGGTGCACTGAGGACAACCCCATCTTCGAAGGAATCGACTGTGAGATCTTTGAGTCGCGATACCCAACCACGATGGCTCTGTCCGTGCTGGTGACAATCGAAATGTGCAACGCTCTGAACAGGTAGGGTGGCCGCAGGATTGCTCTTTACCCTTCACGCGTGACCTATTTTGTGTGAGGTCTCTTTGAACATCGGGTGGGCTGAGGCTTGGCTTTGACTCAGCAGAGCCATCCGGGGCATCTTCAGAGGGGACCGCTGGCTTTTGCCATAATTAAGCTCCTCCAAGCCCGTGTGCTGCTGTTGATAGCGATGGAGGAAGGGCTGGATCTTCATCCGGTAGCAGTTTGGCCCTGTTAACGACCGGTCCTAATCCACGCGCGGCTGCTTGTGTTGAGATGGGTGTCCAGCTTGAAGCTGAACAGTCTGGAAAAGAGGGACTGTAGCTTTGAGGACCCCCAGCTTGGGCAGGCACGGGAAGTGGGAGATTATTGGGACTCATGTTGTCCTCTCGCTTTTGTAGTGTCTCTGAGAACCAGTCACTGCTGCGGATGCCACCCTGGCTCAACATCTGGCTTCTGGGGGCCATCGTCATGTCCATGGCCCTGCACTTCCTCATCCTCTACGTCAAGCCCATGCCTGTGAGTGCCCTCTGCCACCTCCACGCGCAGCTCAAGGACATCTCCAGAGCAATCTTTGGGTCTGGAAGCTCCTGGGACGGTTGTCCCTAGCATGTGCCCTCAGCACCAGGTGCTGTGACTCCAACCAACATCGGGACCAGGAGTCACCCTGTCCCAAGGAGCCCTTACTTAAGTTAGAAGCTTTCCCTGTGGGCAGTGCAAAGGGATATGGGCATCTCGGCTCCTTTTGGAGCATCAGCTCCTTTTGCAGTCCAAGGCTGGTGAAGCCTCAGTGGATGCCTAAGGGTGCTTGTGATGAAGTGGGTCGCTGTGCCCAGGAGGTTACACTGTCCTTTGTCCCCTGCCATACACCTGTGAGCACATACAGTCCTAGCTCTCACTTTGCTCACCTGCAGGAGAGATGAAGGACACCATTTTTGACTGATCTTGGCCAAATCATGACACACTTTGAAGAAATCCTGCTCTTTGGGCTGTCTGAATCCCCTCTCCTTATACCTGGGATGACTCTCTCAACCTGTGCCACACAACAACCTGACCTTTCAAACAAACAATCAATCAATCCCACCTCCTTCCCCACTGACATGTCCAATCCTTTCCGCCTTGCAGCTCATCTTCCAGGTAACCCCCCTGAGCTGGCCACAGTGGGTGGTTGTCATGAAAATCTCCCTGCCCGTTATCCTCCTGGACGAAGGACTCAAGTACCTTTCCCGAAACCACCTGGAGGGTGAGCACAGTCTGCCCTGCTTCTGTCTTCTCTGTGGCACTTTGCTCGGGGTTTATGGTGGCTTCTTGGACACCTCGCTTGCCTCCTGCACTCGCATGGTGTCTGCACCTGCATGTTCATCCACCTCTGCTGTGAAAAAATGGTTTGGTTTGTTTTTCTACTACCCCCTTCCTTCTTAGGTGCCACGCCAGGCATAGCAGTTGGTACTCAGAGCTGCTTTAAATACTGCCTTAAGAGCTGGAGCTCTAGATAAAGCTGCCATGTGTGTTCATCCAGCTCCTCTCGAATCTCCGGGAGCTGGATTCCTTCTCTTACAAAGCAAAACAAATCAAACACTGGTTTCTAGCAAGAATCCTTCCTTTTTATTTTTTTCCCCCCTTGCTCTTCCACCCCCTCTATGTCCATCCTTATCTTGTGTTTGCTACCTCTACGTTAAGATCAAACGAGAGCTGGACACCTTGTGGACTGATTTTAGTGGGGTTGCCCTTGGCCAGCACCTCGCAGGGTCTGGTGCGTGGAGGAGCAGCAGCAGCTCCTGTGACACCGGGGCAGTGGTTCCCCCGCGCTCCGGGACTCCGCGCTGTAAATCACAGCCTGTGTTTTTAGGCAGCCCTCCAAGGAGATGATATCATCTTCTCTTTCATTTCTTGCAAAAGATGGTGCTGTGGGTGATACCTTATTGGCGAGTTAAACCTGCAGGTTTTCCTGGTGGTGGCTGCAGGGCCTCCACGGGGCTGGCTCATCACCAGGAACACAGATTTTATTCATTTTTTAGAGCGTGCTTGTCCCGACAGCAAGAGATAGCAGGGATAAAAGGGACAGGAGAGACATTGTTCTTGTCCTGGGGAAGATACAGAGGCCCTAGAGGTCAAATGAAAAACCTGAGTGTGGGGACTGGCTGTCCTTCCTCAGCATCACCTTGTTCAAACCTTTTTTCACCCCTTAGGGAACCCTTGTTCTGGAAAACCCTTCCTTTTACCTTCACCTTCTGATTATGACCCAGGAAAACTGTGCAAAGCCAGTCTTGCCTTTCAGGGCCAAAGGCAGGTCCATCCAGCCCTGGCAGGGAGGGATCTGGGGCAGTGTAACAGCTCTGTTTGGTTCCTCACAGAGAGGAACCGTGCAAAAAAAACCTGGAAATACGAGATGGGAAACGATTGCAAGCAGGAAATGATTGCAAACCAGCTGCCCTCCCCATCAACGGGTCCTGGCTGTGGGCACTCACATCAGCTTTCCTTTCTGCAATGAGCTGACATGTAACCGCAGCAATCGGCTCCACGGAGAAACGGCAGCGCTGGGAGGTTCTGCTGTTACAGACCAGATAGAAATTGTTTCTGGCTCATTTTTATTTAATTGTTGCATCTCTGAACAGACTGATAGGTGCTTTGCATCACCCCAGTCTGGTTTATCGTGTGATCACAAGCCTGTAGCGACAATTTGGTGGCACAGCTCCGGGCTTGGGGTGTAGGAGAGCTCGTTGATTCCTGGCTGTTGCATCCCATGCATGCCCTCGGTCTTCACGTCACCATCTGTGAGCTGGGGATGAGTCTGTCTTTCTCCCACGCTTTGCATTTCTCTATAAAAACTCAGCGCTGATGGAGGAAGGGCTTTTCTTCGGCTCTGCCAGCGCAGCTCCTGGCGCAGTGGGGTTTCTGGCAGGTGGGTGATCCTTTTGAGTCCTATCATACGAGCTCAGAGTGTTTCCTGCTCCCACGACCTCTGAGCTGCCCTCATCCCCACGGTCATGGTGCTGCTGATGCTCACGGATTGCTCTGTGTCTCATCCAGCGAGGGTTTCCCATTCAATCACAGCTACGGGGCAAAATCATGCTTAAATCATCACGTTTTGAAAGAAACAGTTGAAATCCTGCATCTTCCTAATTCCTCCAGGCTTTGAAAAGCAAGCAAACAAACAAAAAATCCTTCCAAAAGCCACTTTTAAACGTGGTGTTGTGATTTTTTTACCAGGCATTCTCAGGATGGTAAGACACACGTGGAGCGGGGAGCACCAGTTGAAAACCTGCAGGACTCCAGAGCAAGGGTTGGCTTTCTTACATGTCTCGTCCCTGAATGCCGTGTCTCTGTGCTTCCCCCAAAGTCTCCCTTGTGTGTCGTGGGGACCTGCTCGGAACGTGTCTGGGTGAATGCAGCTTGGAAAACCAGCTGATAACTGAGCCCAGGAGCCCCACATCCAGGCAGAATCTCCTTTCACACAGTGGCCTCTCTGTTTTGCTTCAAAATGAGGTCTAAAACACCCAAGAAGCAGCTGTTTGCATGGCAGTTTTGGCCCGAGGCCAGGTTACCGCTTGGTCTCTGCAAGGCAACACTTGGGGATGGTCTCCAGCGTGGGACCTTCTGAGGGATGGCCAAGGGTGTTCGGTTGAGGGATGCAGATGTATAGCTCTGAGTTCTGCTGATTCAGGTTTTGCATAGAAAAGTTTCCCCTTTGATCAGTTTTAGATAAGCTGTGTTTCCATTACGCTGGATTTTCCTCGTCCTTGACACGACAGAAAGCTGCAGCTCTTTTAGTTTTCACCGTGGTCTCAGTGCTCTACTTTGCCCATCACCCCGGTCACTTCCAGCCTCTTTTCTTGCGAGCTTTGCGTGTATTGTTGCACTCATCCATCTCTGGCCCCTCTCATGTTTCTGCTGTCTTGGATTTTAGGAGGCAATGTGGGTTTGAGACAGTCAGTGAAAGCGCTTGGCTGTGCTAGGTTGACTCGCTGCGACCTGCAGATGTTCTGGCTGGGCTTGTGGAGATGTTCTCCAGGGCCCTCTCAAGGGTCCATCACACAGATACAGGCTGGCAGGCTCCCAAGGGCTGACCTCCCTCGGGGACCTCTTGCCCTAGTATCTGCAATATTCGTGTGTTTCAATATGAAGAGTGTTGCTCCTTCTGAGCTGTGGCACACAGGAGGAAGGTTTCCAGGCATCTGTGCCAACATCTTGCCTGAGAGGTTCTCAAAAGGTACCAAATCCAGACAGGACACTGAGACAACCCCAGTGCTCATGTGCCTCCATGTGCCATCAGCCCGCTGCTGTGGCCACCCTGCTTCCCTTCTGCCTCCCTGCACCTTCCTTGGGCCTCCTCATCTTCACCATCTCAAAGCAAACCCATTGCAGGTGTTGGTGGTGTTTCCACTTGGTTTCAGCATGTGACGCAGCAGGTCCTGGCCTGAGTGCTCAGGCATCGCTGTTTCTTACCTGTGCCACAGTGTAAGCAGGGGCAAGTCGAGGAGCAGGGGCTTTCTGCAACACAGCCACGCAACTGCCCCGACAGCCGCAGCATCACTGAGAATCAGACGTTTTGACACACAGGAGTTGTCTGGGTTTGTGGCAGATTGTCATTTATGCAGCTGTTTGTCCGTGAGGATGTGGCAGCCCCTGGGTGACTGTGCAGGAGCTGCGAGATGGTGGCTGCACCCCTGGGGACCTGTCCCCACCGGGTACTGGTCCCCTTCTCGGCGGACAGCACTGCATCCCGCAGCCGATGCGCAGGCGAGGTTGCACCCTTGGGTGAGCATCTCCACCACCGAGGGAGATTTAGCTGCTTATCTGCAAAGTCGGTGTCACTTTTATGCTGAGGAGAGGAGCTGGCAGAGGTGGCTGTGTGGTGACAAGTGTGTGATGCTCCCTGCCCAGTACAGCCGGGGCTTTGCATCCCTCTGAGACTCCCCCAAAATCTGCAGGGACCAAAAAATCTCCATTTCCCAGCACAAACAGAAAAAAACCAGCCCATAGCAAAAA
>NW_009722825.1:0-5790 GCF_000703405.1 Apaloderma vittatum
GCTTTGGTCTAAGGCATAAATAGACCTCTCGGAAAATTATAAACCTTTAAATTGATTTTTCTTTTCTTTTTCCTCCCTTCTATTCGCCCCGGTGGTTTTTAGTCCCTGCTCGGTATCCAGGCGAGGCTCTCTGGATGCTCCGAAGGGAGCCGGGGAGTTGCTACGCTGAAACTGAGCGAGAACCCCAAATTTCTCTTTATATTTCCTTTTCCGTCTGCAACTCCCAGGCCTGCTCCCACTTCCAGGATAATTCAGGCAGGATCTTTATCGGCAAAGGGAGTGAAACACAGATCGCCCCAGGTGGATGCCTTGCTTTGGGCCCCAGTATCCCTGGTTTGTTAAGAGGCAAACTTTATCCTCTGCATCCCAGGGAGGAGGAGGAGGAGAGCTGGGAGCAGCCTGCCTGCCCGCTGGATTTCTGGCCGAGAGGAGCTCTGGGTGGAGGAAAAAAGACATTTTCCTTTCTTTAACGAAAGAGCGGCAGAGCGTGCCAGCGTGGCAGAGGGACGCGGGTGGCAGTCACGGTGGGCAGGTGGGGGGCTGCTGCACCCCAATTCAAGGGTGCCAGTGAGGGGAAAAAGCAGGAGCTCCTGATGCCCAATAAAACTCAACAGTGAGGATTTCCTCAGGAGTAAACGAAAGAGGAATGAAGGAGAGGGAGAGGGGAACAGGAGAGGTGCAAAAAACCAGCCTTGGGGTTGGGGGGAGAGAGGATGCTCCGGGATGCTCGGGGGTGGGAAACATCTGCATCCACCCGCCCCCCCAGACTCAGCTCCCTTCCTGGAGCACGAAGACTTTGCTGGGGCAAAGCTGCCGGCAGGTGAAATCTGTGTGTGTGTGTCCCGTCCCCCCCTTTCCACGTCTCGTTAATCTGTAACACGTCGGCCTCTAGCATCAAAGGGCAGAATGTGGAAAATCAAGCCTCAGGCCTCGGAGCGTGGCCACAGGCGCAACTCGCTGAGATGTTAAAAGTTGACCAGACTTCAAAGTGCTGGATCATTTCCTCCTAACCTCTCCCACCGGCTCTTCCCATGGCCACAGCTCCTCGCCCGCCCAGATTTCTTCTTCGCTGCCTTCAAGTGCAGCCCCAAAGTGAACAAGGGAGGAATGAGGCTGGATTTTGGGTTGGGGAAGGGCTAAGAAGGTCTGTCCCAGGGTGCTTCCCCTTTCCTGCTTCTTCAGCTTTTATTTTTCTTTATTTTGTTCGGTTCAGGGATACGCTGGATGGGAATAAACTGACCCTACACAAGCCGGTGGGCTTCAGCAGGTTCATCATCTCATCTCCCTCAGTCTCCCTTTTTTAAGGTGGTTTTTGTCAACTGGTCCATCGACGGATGGATGGATGGATGGATGGATGGATGGATGAAGATGACATGGGAACGGTGAGGAAGGTGGTAGATGTGCTCATGGATATGGAGAGGTGGGAGATAGTTTTAGTCTATGGAGTCAGGCTGATACTGAGAGAGGATCCCACCACTGAGCCCAGGAATGAGGAGCCCCCCAGATCACATAGCTACGGGCTGGGAGAAGTCAGTCCGGCAAGAAAAAATACTGCTGGCTCCTCACCCAGCTACGCAACGGTCACACATGGCTTTTCTACGCAGGCTGTATCCACTCTCACCTCTCTGGCATGGTCTGACCACTATGTTGGTGCAGAAACCCTGCACAGATGTGGGCTCTGGTGTGATGGGTCTTAGCGGGCTTCCAACATACTCAGAGGCAGAAGATCTTGAAGGCCATTTGGCGTGGCCACAGCTATGGCTTCAGTGGTTGAAAGGGAATTTTGCACTTGCAAAAGCAACAGGATTTTTCACTCAACTCCTTGTAGTTGTTGGAATGCCCAGCTCCTGAAAGGATCATCTCCAAGCCTTGAAACATCTCGAGATGACTGTGCAGGTGCCTGTAGCCCTGACAAAGCCTTTCAGAAGGCTGCAGCACCCTCGGCTGTTGGTGGTGATGCCTGTCCTCGTGCTGAGGCGGCACCTGCACCTGGGACAGAGATTGCTCTGGTCATTTCTGCTCAGCAAGTTGGTCCCACATGACCACGATTTTGGGGAGAGCCTTTGTGACCCATTAGTTGAGTGATGTGCAGAGGCTGGACACTTGAGGACCTTCTCTTTGACCTTGTGCCTGACCTTGGGGACCCCATGTCTCCTGTTTGCCCAGAGGGTGAGTGGGGCAAGGAGTAGGTTCACCCACTCCAGGGCTCACTGAGGGCAGCAGCGATGACACACGAGAGTTTGGGGCAGGATTTGCATCTCCTGCTCGTGATGTGACTTGTCAGAACAGCACTGGTGCCATGGGGACTGGTAGGTGACATTGCCTGCCATGCAGGCAGGGGACACAGTTCTCCTCAGGGTCCTGCTGGGGTGGCATCAGGGGACAGAGCTGTGGGGGTCTCAGGGGCCCCCAAAACCTCCTCCATAGCAAGGGGAGCAATCCAGCCTCCCCCAACAGCTGGGAGCAAACCCAAACCGCTGACCTGGGTTTGTCATCCTGGTCACTGGGGTGGCAGCAGCGGTGGGTGTGTGGCAGCACCGTGCCAGGAGCTCATCCCTGATCCCAGCCTTTAAACCTCCTCAGCTTGCCATGACCAGGATGCCTGGATATGATTTTGAGGGTTTATACCACTGCCAGCCTGAAAGAGCTCAGCCATGGTGTTGGGGTTCAGGCAGCTCTCCCCACTGGTTTTTGGGGTGTCCCAGCTAATGTCCCACCTCCCTCCAGGGCTATCCGGTGTCACCCTTAGAAATGTTTTTCCGTGCATGGCAGGGTTATCGTTGCAGCAAAAGTATCTTTCTAGGCAAGGTCGGGGAAATTTCAACATGGGAAATTGCGCCTCCAGCCCCGGGGAGGGTTTGGGTGCTCCCTCAGATGTCACCGGTGCGTGACCCCCGTGTCAGCCCCCTCAGGGCTTACACTGGCTTTGCTCCAACAGCTAAGAAAGCAAGATTGCCTGCAAGATCACACCATTGCAGGGGCAAAGAAAGCATGGGGAGGGGGCCAAGCTGCTCTTGGATGCTGAGAGGGTCCTCCCAAAATCCCACAGAGACTGTCCGGTGTTCAGGTAGGGAAGATTGGCAGACTTGGCTCCCCCTCACCTCCGTGCCGTTAAATGGCATCAGTGGTGTGTATGTTACTTATGTATGTTGCTTATAGACATCAAATTTATTAACACCATAAAACCTCTGCTAAGAATCTTTCCTGCCTCATTTCCAGCACAGAGAGCATCCGGTTTGGAAACACCTAGGCACCTCGTACGGAAACACCCCGGGTTGTTTTTCATATGGCACCCAGGAAAACAAATATACAAATGAGCCAAGATCTCCCTTCCAGTGTTTCCAGACCTCAGAATTTGGGATACCTTGGAGTAAGGGGGGTTTAAAGACCATCCTAGGGTGAGCTTGACCCATCCTGGGTGCTGGTCTGGTGACGACTCTTGGGGGGGTTCTTTTGGTGCTTTGGGTGGGCTGGGTGCTGTCGGTCTCCTGCGACGCACAACACTCCGCACCAATGAATCCGCCTCCTGCTTTGCTTTGGAAGTGGTCGGAGGGGGCCCCTGGCTGATTCATATATTTATTTTTCCGGGTGCCATAATAAAAAGGCAACCCCGAGTTGTTTCCATACGAGGCGGCTAGGTGCTTCCAACACTGACGTTCTCCAGGAGAAAAATAGGCAGGAAAGCTTCTTAGCAGCAGTTTTATTGTGTTAATAAGTTTGGCGTCTATAAGCAACATATGTAAATGACTGATATACTGTCTTGATGCCATTTAACATTATGTTGCGGAGGTGAGCGGGAGCCAAGTCTGCAACATTTCGACTAATACGCGAGGAGCTGCCAATTCTGGAGGTTCTTTTTTTTCCTTATTTTCCCCTCCCCTCTTTTTAAAATAATTTAAACAAGTTAGCAATCTGCCCGCACCAAAATAATGACTCGGACCCTTCCGTCTCCGTTGCCATTTCTTGGAAAGCGGGTAAATATTGTGTTCATTTAGCTGGGGCGGCAGCTCGAGTCCTCGGGATGGAAAATCCTGGCTCACCGGGTATCCCAGACCCTGTCGCTGCGGAGGGGGAGAGGGGTCGGTGAGGAAAGAGCAGAGCTGCTGCCAAACGCAGCCATGGAAGTGCCAATGTCTCCGTGTTTTCCCCATCAGGGAGGAGAAAAGAAAAAAGAAAAGGGAAAAAAAAAAATTGCATATAAAATACCGTGAGTTTCTCCCTCTCGCAAGTAATTTTCAGTTAATTTATGTTGAATCAATGGTTCTTTGCAGTCATATGGATGGCAGGCTCCCAGCCATTATTAGTGTAAACAGATTTGTGAGCAGTATATTTAGCTGTTCCATATTGCTTTTAGGAAATGTGCACATTTCAATGGCGTATACTTAGAGAGGGCCATACCCTGCCACCGCTCTGCAGGTGGGGACGGTGCCGTACGGAGGCACCCGCGCTCCCAGCCTCCTCTTCCTCACCTGGGATGAAGCCTTGAGCTGGCATCGAGGCGGGGGGATTACTTACCCTTGGAGGCAGCTGGGACGGTCGGTTCCTGTACATCTCATTTGCATTTTGTGAGCGAAATAACTCTGGAGAATTTGGGTGGGCTGGTCTGGCCGAGGCCGTGCTCCATCCCGCAGGTTGCAGAGGCCGACTCCAGCTCACGGACGTGGAGATGGAGGTGTTGGCACCCTTGGGGTGGGTGCCCAGGTGGTCCTCTGGGGCACCCATCCCTTCCCCAGAGCTTTGTGCAGTCTCACCAAGTGGGTTCACCCACATGTGCTGCCCCGAGACCACCCAGGGATGACATTGAGATGCAAGTGACTTGTCCACCCTGGGACCATATAGGGGTGCAGGTGACACATCCACTCAGGGACCATGCTGGGATGCAGGTGACATTTCCACCCTGGGACCATGTAGGGATGCAGGTGACACACCCACCCAGAGATGACGCTGGGATGCAGGTGACATTTCCACCCTGGGACCATGTAGGGATGCAGGTGACACATCCATCCAGAGATGACACTGGGATGAGGTGACATTTCCACCCTGTGACCAAGTAGGGATAAAGGTGACACATCCACTCAGGGACCATGCTGGGATGCAGGTCACACTTCCACCCCGGGACCATGTAGGGATGCAGGTGACACATCCATCCAGAGATGACACTGGGATGCAGGTGGCATTTCCACCCTGGGACCAAGTAGGGATGCAGGTGACACATCCACTCAGGGACTATGCTGGGATGCAGGTGACAATTCCACCCAAGGATCATGTAGGGATGCAGGTGACACATCCATCCAAGGACCACACCAGGATGTTCACCCATGGACCACGTAGGGGTGCAGGTGACCTGTCCATGGGACCAGACTGGGGTGCAAGTGGCACGTCCACCAGCCACACCACGGTGCGGGGCACAGCAGCCCCATCCCTGCCGCGCGGGGAGGGTTCTGGACCCCCCTCCTCTGCCTGATTTAAGAAAAGTTGTTGCGCTGCCGGGAAGCGCCAATCTCGAGAGGGTTGGGGCCAAAATGCAGAATGTGCTAAAAAAGAAAACCCCAGATTTCAACAGAACGGGTGTAAAAGCCCAGCCAGAGGCGCCGTGAGGAGCCCTCCAAGTCCTGTGGGACGGATTCCACCTCGCAGTATCCTTATTTTACTCCTCTTTTCTCTGCCCTCCTGCTGTTGTGGGAGGCTCCCCAGAAGAGAGCAGGATCAGGCCCTTCCCCATCTCCCCGCCAGCTTCCCCTGCTCCGCTCCGCCAAAATAACCCAGAAACGCCGAATCCCGAAACCCGCT
>NW_009722826.1:0-9989 GCF_000703405.1 Apaloderma vittatum
CAATGGCATCCTGGGGTGTATTGGGAGGGGAGTAGCTACTAGTTCAAGAGAGGTCCTCCTGCCCCTCTGCTCTGCCCTGGTGAGGCCACACCTGGAATATTGTGTCCAGTTCTGGGCCCCTCAGCTCAAGAGAGACCCGGAACTGCTTGAGAGAGTCCAGCGCAGCCACAGAGATGATGGAGTGGTACATCTCCCTTATGAGGAAAGGCTGAAGGAGCTGGGTCTCTTTAGCTTGAAGAAGAGGAGGCTGAGAGGTGACCTCATTAGTGTTTATAAATACGTCAGGAGGACGGAGCCAGGCTCTTTTCAGCGACATCCAATGACAGGACAAGGGGCAATGGGTTCAAGCTGGAACATAGGAGGTTCCACAAAAACATTAGGAAAAACTTTTTCAATGTGAGGGTGCCAGAGCCCTGGCACAGGCTGCCCAGGGAGGTTGTGGAGTCTCCTTCTCTGGAGACATTCAAAAACCATCTGGACATGTTCCTGTAGGTGATCCTGCTCTGGCAGGGGGGCTGGACTAGATGATCTTTTGAGGTCCCTTCGAATCCCTAATATTCTGTGATTCTGTGATTCTTTCAGGAGAAGCTGACGCTGTGACAAGTTGTAGCTTTGCGGAAATAAGATCAGAGAAAATTTGAGCCTGAAATGTTCACCTAATGTAATGAAGACTTATGAGTATGTTGATGGTATTGACTCCTTAGAGTACAGATGTTAAAGGGTCCGTTATCTCTAAATGTTTAGTACTTTTATGTCCACTCTTGAACAAGAACCAGTTATGATCTTACATGCTTGTAACATACATGTTTTAATACATAAATTGATATCAAATACATTGTTTAGTGATTAGAGGTTTTGAACTGAAACTTTCTAAGAGAAAATGAACAGTCACAGTTTTGACTGATACTGATTAAAATAAATGGTCTGTCACTTTCTAGGTTAGAAAATATCAAGGCTAGCTAGTAAATGAATATGAAATATGTAAGGCTTGTTGAGAAAAGCAGGTAAGTAAAGGAGGGGAATTTAACCTGTCAAGATCCTGTCACAAGTTAATTAAATAGTCTGTTTATGTATAAGAAAAATAATCACAATAGTTCAGATGCGATGAGGGACAGATGTTTTGAGAATTTAACCTTGGTGCAAATATATTATACTTTTTTTCCCTTTCATTTCTTCACCTCCACCTTTTGTAAGTATTTATCTCTATATTGTCTTTTTTTGCATGTAATAAATGCATTTGTTTGCTGGTTACATTAACCTGATTTGAATCTCAAGTTGGCTGCCTAGTGGCAAAATGTTTCCTTATCTCAGAGTATGGTGAAGCTATAAACTAGTTTACTGAGGCCTAAACATTAACAAACACCTGCTGTTCCCAAAGAGCCTGTGTGAGCTCGTGTCTGAGGGATCAGAGAAGATGTCTGAATGCCAGTGCTTCTATGGAAATTTAATGAGTTTGATGTATAGAAATTTCCCTCTTTCTCAGAAGGGCCCATCCAGTGATGTTATTTCATAACTAGGAAAAAATAGAGACATAATGATTTTTTTTAACTAGGAATTTCTCTGGTGTGTAAGCTTTGTGGCATCATTTTTGAGTGCAGCCACTCTGAAGAACATAACAGATGTTTCAGAGAATGATGGAAACATTATAGTTGGAAAAGACTTTCAAGATCTTCAAGTCCAACTGTTTTGGATACTATCAACTCTGAACCATATCTGACAGTAAAACTTCTTGGTAGCATTTTAGTGCTGGAGAACAGTACATTAGTAAAAAACTGTCACTGTCTGTGTCTTTGATTCGTAAAGAGTGTTTAAAGATTACTCCAAGGCTGGACAGGACACAGTCATTTCCCATTTTATAGCTCATTCTGATATTACAGTCCAGAGAACAGACTCTTACGGTTTCAAAGGTAGTAGGTCTGGGAAAATTAACATTACTTACTCTGGACCTCACAGGTTTTTAAGTTGACTTTTTTTGCATGGTGGCAGTTGAAGACACATCTGTGCTGCAGCACTATTGTCCCAACATCATCCGACTTCCAGGACCTGTATATCAGGCTCTAGGTTTGAATAGGATTCCAACCTGCAAAAACAGTTCAGAAACATCAGGTGAAGAACATGGCAAGGCAAAAGAGGGAAGACGGAGACACTCACCATTATTAAAATGGACAACTTTAATAGCATAAGAGCCTTTCAGCTCCTAGGGCTATGACATGTGGACAGTGTCTGCCAGGAACAGGCCAGGAACTAAACTTCAGAAATGAAGTAACATTAAGGAGGAGGAAGGCAGAAGGCAAAATGTGTTTCAGATGTACTAACTGGGAGATGAGAGAATGAGGTTAATGACTAGATATAGACTCACGTTTTCTACTTCAGCTTGCCACAGGCCTCTTGAAAATAGCTTAATTTCTTATACCTCCTTTCCACATTCTCTGTCTGTCTTAACCTACTTAAATTTCAGGCATATAGGGCTGGGACTAGGTGCTTACGCAATGGAGGGGCCTGTGACTTTATTGGAACATATTGGTGCCAATAATACCAATAATGCATCGCAATGATGCACCATCCTAATGACAGTTTACATAGGTTCCCTTCTTTCTGCAAGGAAGGGTTAATAACCTCTGTGGCAGTGATGTCTCTTTTCAATCACCATACTTTTCTTAAAGCTGCTCACCCAGTTTAAGACGGGAGTGCGGTGTCTACCCAGAAGCTTTTAGGGTCTGAGGAGTGCTTCTCAAATTAACTGAGCTTTCAGCTGGAGAGGAGTAAATAACTCACTGGAAACACATGTGTGTGAATGCAAGACACAGCACTGTTCTTCACAGGGGAAAATAGGGGTCTGATAAATTTCTGCCATAGAAGATTTTTCTCTGGCCATGACTCCCATCAGAATTAGATGCCTCTTGGGACTTATGGGGTTGTTGGGGCTTAATGTCTGCCCTCCCTCTGCCTTCTGATCCAGCACGCGTGATGACTCTCTTCACAAGTCTTAGCATAAACATTTATTTCCTTCAATCCAAGGAGAAGGTAAGGAAGAATCAGATGCTTTTGCCAATCCTTTGACCTGGGGCTGCTGAGCAACGAGGAGTACAGTAGAGCGAAACAAAGTGAGTGCGTTAGTGTGTGCCTGACTGAAAAATGATTGGAATGGCAGCTGAGGCAAAATACTCATGTTGATGTTAAAAATAAAAGATGGAGGAGAATGACAGGGGAAGAGGAGGCTAAATAAGGCTTTTTATCTTCTGCGGTACTTCAGAGCAGCACATGGGCTGTGCCACAGGTGGGCTATGTTAGTAACAAATTGAATGCACCTGTATACTGCTAATAAATGGAGAGGAAAGGGGTAAAGAGGACTGGTTGGGAATTTGATGCTGTTGTGGTGGCCTGTCTGGTACCTCAGTACTTTGGTGGGAGGAGCTGTACCCCCTGGAGAGTAGGGGGGGTGTGTGGTCTGTGAGTTACCTGAGTTGCAATGGTCCTTGTTGGGGGTCTGGGCAGCCTGATAGCCCCGTGCTCAGGCTGTGTGCTGGTGTTTGCCTTCTGGCACCCTCCAAAGCTCCTCAGCTGGTTGAGTGCTGTGGGCTGCCCTACCTCCTGGGTGTGTTCCCGACATTATCCTTCTGCTGGTGGGTAAGCAAAATGGCTGTGTCATCCTCGTGTGCTGATGTACCCTTCTTCCTCTGGAGAGGTTTTTGATGTCTGAGTGTGTTTGTGAATGCGCTTGTCCTGTCTCATTTAAAAGCAAGAAAAATTGTGCTATGTTTTGAGTGGTGCAACGGTTGGTCAGTGAGACTCCTGCCCTGGGCTGGGACCCCTGTGTTTTAAGGTGGAGGTTGCACTTTGGGCGATGTGGCGCACCTGCAAGCAGGGCCAGGGTCTATGGTTGTCCATGCCAGGGGTGGAGTGAGAGTGGCACTCAAGTTCTTTGTCACCTAGAGCTCTGCAGGCCTTGGTCCCCTCTGCACTGGAGCTCCTTGGGAGCAGGGCTCCAGAGGGGCTCATGGAGGTAGTGCTTGCCTGAGGAGCTGCTCAATGCTTCCTATTGGCTTCATCCCAGTATGAGCTACTTCCCCGCTGTAGGGATGAGGTGTGTCTATGAGCTGCTTCTTGGGAGCCTTCTTTCAAAGTTGAGCTTCTGAAAGCAATTAGGAGTTGGCTTTGTGTCTGTGTGTTCCCCCTGTAAGGAGGTGGGTGTCTCCTCTCCTGGCCTTTCAGAGGGGTGGGGCAGAGAAGCAGGAGGTGGTTTGTGTCCTTTCTCTACCTAGGGTGCAGGTCATGGGGCCTTTCTGTCCTTGATAGCAGCCCACTTGGTGTGACCTTCCCATAAGGGAGGTTTGAGTTTGAGACTCCTACACAAAGGGATCTGAGATGGTGGGGGGACTGACGTGATCTGATACTCCAAGGCTGGGCAGTGCCCCTCAGCAAGCAGGCCTGGGCTGCTGTGTCTGTGGCTTAAGCCCCGTGTAGGCAGGAGCAAAGTGTTTTCCTCTGCGGCTCATCATGCTGTCAAGGATTTGGGCTGGGCTGGTCACTAAATGCCTACAGATGCTCTCTAATCTCTCCCTAACCAAATGGGAAGGGAAAGGGAATAAGGCAGAGAGACTTATGAGTTGGAAAAAGAAAAGCAAAACAGGTTTAATAAATAATAATAATAAGGAAATAATGAATTATATACATCTGTATACAAAACTGGTATTGAACCTGGCTTCCTTTCCTGATAGCAGTGCTGCAGAGCAGGCAGACACCGGGGAAGTCCCTGGCTGACCAGCAGAGGGGAGCCAGATACAGGAGCTGGATTCAGGAACTCAGGATCAAAGGCAGAAGAATGGATGGAGTCTTTAGATGTTGGTCATTAGAGCAAGAGAGCTTAACTGCTGTGATCCTTCAGCTTTACACTTAATATGTTGCATATGGAATGAAATACTGTTCTTGGTCACCTGTCCTTTCCATTCCTCCCTGGATGTGCAACCTTTTACTTCCTTGCAACGCCTTTTACTTCCTGACATGTTACACCAAACACCAAGATCCACAGTTACACAAGATCCAGCAGTGACCTTGGTCACTACAGGAGCAAGTATAAACAAGAGCCTTTCTGCGTACCAGTCCCTGGTAGTAACATTAGACATCAGGCATTATCACTGCTAGTAGCAGATGCTGTCTGCAAAAATAATCCTAGTAACCTCAGCAAGTGCAGCCTCTTAAAAGAGACTGAGCTGAGAAGTAAAATCACTGAACCAAGATACATGTTGGAGTAAGTGCCACAGCACTGTCAGAAATCTTGCAGCCCTGGTTTTGGTCAAGACTGCCAGCCCCCTGCTCCCTGGTGGGCAAGTGGCTCCATGGCTGCTGCTGCTGAGTACAGGAAGCTTGAAAGAACAGGTACTGACTTAGGCTGGCATATTAGGAGAGAATTGCTAATGTAAGCTGGTTTTTGCTCTCTGCAAGAGGCACTCCTGATTTTGCTGAATTAATCTGCCTGCAGTGTAACTTTTCCGTTTTCATACAGCATATGCTCTTCACTGCTATCAAAGGACAGTTAGAAGTTAGATGTAATCGTCAGGAGCTGAGAGTAAAATAGGTTATGAATTTCCCTTTGAGAAAGAAGACAACTGCAGTTGTATTGTCTGAATTGCAAAGTTTTCATGAAAGATAAAAGCCCAGCCTGCAAACTATAAAGATCACTAGCGAAGTTTCTTCATTTCTGGGAGAATAGGAATGTGTCTGGGGGAATTAGCAGTATTGTAAAGAAGCAGATTGCTCAGTGAGTCAAGATGAGCCCTGATAACTATGCTCCTTTGTAGTGCTAGATGAAAAACTTTTTTAACCTTTGCTTGCTAAGTTCAGCTGAGGGAAACCTGCCTGATACATTGCACAGGCATAACTTCTGTGGATGCTCTGCAAGGTGCAGTGCTGTTGGTCATCAAAATCTGAGTTAGTGACTTTAATATTAATGTCATATTCTAGCTGCCTATAGAAATGCAGTTATAGACTATGTCTTTATGATAGGCTAGTGTAGTTATAGACTATGTCTTTATGAGAGGCTAGTGCAAGTAACACAGTGCAAACAGATCCCCAAGGTCCTATATGTGTGCAGCTAGAACAACGTAGTTACAGAAAGAAACAGTGAAGTTATAAAAATCTCCTATACTTAATTTCTTCAAACTACATCCTACTGATAGACTGATCCAGGAGGAAGTTAATTAGCAGGTCTTCTGGCAATCTGCTCAGTTGAATTCTTTTTCTCCATGTTTCTATGTCAAAGTATCCAGCTATTATTGCTAGTAATCATCTTCTAAAAATGCTGGCATGCCTGAGGAGCTGCATGTCCTGAACGGTTTGCACCTTCACTGGAGGTATTTTTTAGATATTACCTGATCAGGTTTCACACTTAAAGATGCAGCTGGACTTCTCTTCCTGGAAAAGTAGTAAGTGGGTGAACTAATGCTGGGAAATATGAGGAACAATCTTTCTTTACTGTCTTACTTTAACAAAACGAAAAACTACCCCCAAAACTGCAACCCCCTTCCCCAAATAAAACAAGACAGCAAGCCCACAACATTGTCAGGTGAGTCAGATGACAGAACTGCTGAACTTAAACTGGAGGAAGAGGTGTCTATGACAGCAGAGTATCCTGAAACTTTAGGACATTCCTAAGATCTTAGATTTATGGGACAAAAGTTCTACCTTTAAGTTGGAAGGGTAACTTTTTAGGGCAAATGGTGAGTGTAGTCTGTGCACTCCACATAGGTATTCTTTGGGACAGCTAGCAAGAGTATGTGAAAGAGTTGTGGTCAGCGGAGTGTAAATCCAAAGTATGATCTTGTTTTTGTGATGTAGTGTGAAACAGGACACACTAGCTCACTTGGGTCTGCTGATGCAGCAATGTGTGTTGTGAAAGCCAAGTCTACTGTTTTAGCTGTACACAGCACTTTTTGTCAGGAAAGTCTTTAATGCATGTGATCTGCTGATTCCACTGGCTAAAAAGCATTAACAATGCCACTGCAGTGGATGTGGGCCAGGGAAGTTCATGGCATCGTGTAGTTAAGCATCAGAGATACGTCCTTGCCTTAGGCTTGGCTGAATGCTTAGTTCATGGGAGAGCTAACTTGGAATTCAGGACAACTTGGGTTTGGAAGGGAATTGGCAGGGTATTGAAATCAGTAGTCTTTGCAGAGAGTACAACCTGTGTAATCATCACAGGTGAGTAACAGTCTTCAGGGAAATGCTTTCCTGATGAGCTATGGCTGGGAAGACTGCAGGGTCTAGGTGCTTTAGAGAAGAAAATCTGCGATGTGCCAATGATGAAGATATGCTTGCACATGTTTTGATGTTGCAAAAATAATGAAAGGTGAAGCAAAGAGTAAAACAAAAAATTGGAATAAATAGCTTTTGAAAGGTGATATGATTGCCTTTGGAGCCAGGAGATTAAGTGGCTCAAAAGCTGATTCATGCAGTGTTTAGCCAGGATAAATGCCCATACATACTGCTTCCTCCAACTTCTGTGCTATGACAGATGCTGTCTTCAGAAGGATATGACAAACCATTTTTCAGTGAGTGCCTATCTCAGCAGTAGATTAGTGTGCTTGGGAAACTCCAGGTCTGACACTTGCAAGAAGGCATGACTAGAAGATCTGAAAAGCTCTGCATGGTTGAACACACTTTCCTCATGAAAAATACGAAGGCAACCTGAACTAGAAATATATTCAATATCAGTTTCATCCTCTTTTTGAAAGGCATTGTGTAGCTTTTCCTCCCTGTTCCCCTCATCACTGACATGAGAAACATATATAATACTTTGCAAAAAAGGAGAACATATGCATATTTCCCCAGATGTGGTTACATTAAGTGTTGTAAGGAATACTAAGCTTGGGAAGGGCTAGATGACAACACTGTTCCTAACAAATTCTTCCCTGAAGGCCTAAGATAGGGCAACTGTGACTCTACTGTAACTGTAGGTAAGGTAGCTGCGTTTCATCAGAATGTGCTTAGTAGGCTCTCACTACATTTGGACAAAATTTTGACCTGTGGGGGCACTCTTAAAAAAGCTTCAATTCCAACATTTTCTGTTTCTGCCATTGGCTGGAAAGATTAATGATGTGGGTGTTCCTGTTGTGAATAATCCTTAAGTCAGTTGTGTGCTGTGGGAACAGTAAAATACTTGGTGAATGTTCCAAAGTGCATTGGCTCTTCTCGAAGTTGTGCCATTCACCCTAATGGAAGAGGCTGGAAAAGGTGTTGCAAGCTGTAACTGATAGGTCATGTAGACATTTGCTACACAAGGATGGACCAAGGTTGTGATAATTCTTCACATACTCATCTCAAAGCAACAGGTTACTTGAATCAGTCAATGTTTGCTCTTCCACGATTGCAATGGGAAAGCATACATATGTAAAAATGACCTCCTAATATTAGGCTCTGAGGTGTGTCTGTCAACTGGAGATTGTGGGAGTAATTCACCTCCACTGTGGTTAAGCACAAGCAGAAGATAGTCGGGTAGTAATGAGTGACTTCATGTGATTCATTAAAGTGTTAGCATCAATTATTTATTTCAAATGATGAAATTGCAATGGAAAAAGATCTCATGATAATGGACATGTCATGATGTTCTTTATTAATTAAACTGGGAGGAAGCGGGGAAAACAGAACTAGTTTGAATTGCTTCAGTTTACTCTGGTCTTACCAAGTGGTTGTAAACATGTCTTTGTAGGATATTTGGTTATCTGGGTTGGAAATAGAATGGACACAGTTATCTATAAAATGTCATTACTGGCTTGATGCTACTTGTAATTTTCTTCATTATAACTAGGGAATCAACTGTAGATTGCACTTGAGGCACAAAATCTCATGGTACTTGTTCTAGAATAAACATGAGTGCTTCATTCATTTTACCATTACCAGGATTAGCAAGCTTCAGGGTGTCTATCTTGTTACAGGCAAGTGGAGAATGAATTTTCAGCCTATCTGCTAAGACTAAAGTTGTATCAATTGACCAACCCAGCAGCATAAAGCTTTATGTAGAACTTCTGAATGTTCAAATGTAATCAAAATCTCAGATAGTATCTTGCTAATTGCATAATCTTGCTGATTTTATCAGTGTTAAACTAAATACACAAGAAAACTCCATCACTGGTAACCACGGATATTCATCTAGAAGGAGCGATAAGAGTAAGTATGTATCTCTTTCAGGCAGCAGCAGACTTTTTCAGGTTCTTTATTGGCATGAATCCGTGAAGATCATGTAAGGTTGGATATGTTCTCCGTTTAAAAGCAACAAACTTGGAGAGGCAGAACTGCTAAAGACTGGAGAGATAAAAGGTAAGATTTAACTGCAATAGAGTCAGTGTAGCTGTTAAGGGCTCTGGTTACCTTCGTGGAACAAGTAAAATAGTATCTATGAAATAAATTTAAGAGAAAAAGTAGCAGTTAATTAAGGACAAGTGCCTGAGTTTTCGTTTGATTCTGTGTTTTGGATTTGAACCAGAGGCAAGTTAGCACCGTCCCATCAGACTGTAGGAGAAATTTAATCAGCTTCCTTTTCCAACTATTATGCAAACAAATTGGCAAGATAAAATGACAAAAAAGGTTCTACAAAGCTCGTGTAATTGATCGTCCCTGAAGCAACCTGCATAACTGCTTGGCTTCATGTCCCTTGTTGAAGGACTCTAAGCTTTTGCAATTTTTTGATTGAGTGAACTTGTAATAGTCTAAAAATTACACCTCTGAAAGATGTGTAAACACATCTGGAAGTGATGCTTACACATGATGGGAGTGTTTGAACTTTTATGCAGACTAGCTTTTTCTCTGCAGGGCAGTTCTTCCTGGATGACCATGTTTATTTCAGGAGAGTGTTTCTTTTATCTCAAAGAGTGTAACTTAGGATTTGCTTTCCCCCGATGTTGGGTGTGCTCCTCTGAGAAGGGCTCCGAACTTGACAGCTGATGTTCTGCTCTAAAAATCATATAATCACAGAATGTTTGGGGCTGGAAGGGACC
>NW_009722827.1:0-2482 GCF_000703405.1 Apaloderma vittatum
CCCGTCCCCCCACACACCAACCCCTCTACCCCTTTCCTCCAGCTCCTCCAGGACAGGCCACCACTTCTACATGGTGTCAACGCACGCAACTGCTTAAGCCCACACCGACGGAGCTACTCCAGCTCGTTACTCACTCCTAAGTCCAACCACCGAGCAGTTTCTGCTGCATGAGGACACCCTCCTCCTGTGCAAACACAGCACGTGCCCCTTCCCATCACGGAAGGGAGGACTGTCCCCGTTCATGTCGGAGCAGAAAACCCAAGATCCAAAGTCACACGAGAAACATGGCCAAGGCTGAGCTCTGGGAGCCCAGGGGACAAGGTCCCAGGGAAACCAACTACCTCAGGGCGAAGGACTTGGGGTTCTGTGAGAATTCGGGTGTTACCCAGAACACGTGGGTTCCAGGGAACCTCGTTTTTGAAAGGAAAAAGCGTTACAGGATCTCCGAGAAGACCCTGGAGCAACAACCTGGCTGAGCAGCAGAGCAGTATATGTACCTGGGATGGGTGGAGACAGAGAGAGAATGCCTTCTCTCCATCTCCCAGCCCTTGGGGAGGACGAGGCGCATGGCAAGAGACGTCCCAAGAGAGATGAGGAGCGAGGAGCTGGAGAAAACCATCCCACGGCACCCCAGCAGGACACGGGCACGTCCCTCAGGGAGCCCCATGGCTCGTGACCGAGCCTCATCCTCCCTCCCAAACCTTCCTCTTTCTACTCCCTCTCCAGCCTCTCCGCACCTTCTCCTTTCTCCATCCCCTCTCGAATTCCCCCACGTCCCCTTCCCCAAGCCGTTATCGCTCCGGACCCTCGCGAGTCCCTTCTCCTTCCGGCTCTCCACCCTTGTCCTGGCTTCTCCTCCGCCCTTTGCCAGCTGTGAACCTTGGCATGGATGGAGCCATTGTCCTCCGGGCATCGGGGCCGAGGAGGAGGAGGGGAAGGTGTGAGAGGGGACACAGTGGAGCGTTTGTGCGTGTCCCCGCGGCCGTCAATGCCCTGCTTGTCCATTCATGCAACGAAGATGGCAGGAACAGCAGCACCCACACAAGCGTCGCCATTCGGCGGGGTCCAAGGTGCCTGCCCAGGGGGGCACATTGCCCCGTTTGTTTGGAGGCCCGCAGAGGCAGAAGACAACGCCTTTCTCTCCCTCGCCGGGCGTTGGGAGGGCTGGCAGAGGGGACAAGAGGATGGGAGAAGGCCACTTCAGGGAGGTAGCGCCGCACGAGGCCGGCTCGGCAATCCTCGCGCCTCCGTTCGCCGAGCAAAAGCTTCTGCTCCTCTCCGCAAGCCCACTAGCTTTACCTAAGCTGCAAGTTTTGGAGGATGGGAGTGACTTTTTTCTACACCTACGTGCACCAGCAACTTGCCACCATCGTGGCAGCGAAGGTCCAGCACCGCTCTGGTGGCTATCGGCACAAACCTTTCCTCAGTGTGAATTTTTATCAGCGATATAACAACAAAATAATTATAATTATTAGCGACGCACGGGCATTAAGCAGAGCCTACGACCTGCTGCCAGAGTTACGGTTCTGAGGGATCTCAGAGATTCAGGAGACCACTTTCAGCTCCGTTCTGAAGATGTTCTCACCAACGCGTGGGGGACTCGGCACTTGGAGCTGCGCTGCCTCTTCTGGAACCTCCTTCCCCTCAGGCAGGAAGATTAATAATCAAACAGCCCCAGAACACAAACCGACAGGCAGCCAAGCATCGCCTGGAACACCACGTCCAGATCGGGCGTCTCGTTCCTCCCTTCGAACTGGGAGGCAACAAGGTCTCTCCTGTCCAGCCTGGACACCTTCCAGAAGAGTCCGAGTGTGAGAAAGCAGAGCGATTTACCGAGATGGGATTTTTGCCAAGGCTTAGGGAGGGCCATCCCCACTTTTGTGCAACCGACACCGACCTCTCATGAGCAGGAACGTCGGGTCGTCGGGCTTATTTCTTTTTCACGCGCTGCCGGGACGTGCAACCGTGCAGCGCTCACACCACATCTTGTGAAGATCCCAGAGGGCACCAAAAGCTTTTTACGCTGTTGGGTTTCCTCTACCATCACCACCATCAGTTCTCCTCTACCTCTGCCACAACCCACGGCTGCTTCCCAGGATCTCAGAGCGGAGCAAGGCGACCGGGAGAACAAGCCAGGTACAGGGAGGTCATTCCTTTCCCCAGGGAGGAAACAAGGAGGAGATTCAAACCGTCCTGCTTCAGTGGTCCAAGTCTTACTCGATGGTCACAGCATTTCTGATTTCACCCATCTTAAGGCAACGCCAACCATTACAGAATCACAGAATCATAGAATCACAGAATCACAGAATGTCAGGGGTTGGAAGGGACCTCTGAAGATCATCTAGTCCAACCTTCATCCCAGCACACCCAACCACTACACCACAGCCTCAAGTGCCAGATCTACTTTTGTTTTAAACCCCTCCAGGGTTGGCGACTCCACCACCTCCCTGAGCAGCCTGTTCCAGTGCCTCACCACTCGTTC
>NW_009722827.1:2792-4794 GCF_000703405.1 Apaloderma vittatum
CACAGGACTCGAGGTGAGGTCTCACGAGTGCCGAGTACAGGGGCATGATCACCTCCCTACAAAGCACACCCAAACATCCCCAAACATCCCCAAAGCACACCACAGAATTTTACCCAGGGTGTCCTCGCCATCAAAAGCCACCGTTTCTCACTTGAGAGGACGGATCCTTTAGGCAGGTGCAGTTCTGGATTAGCTGACGAATTCAGAGAATGACACAATTGTTTGGGTTGGAAAAGACCTTCCAGACCATCAGGTCCAAGCATTAAGCCAGCACTGCCAAGCCCACCCCTGAACCACGTCCCTGAGCACCACGTCTCCACAGCTTTTCAATCCCTCCAGGGATGGGGACCCCACCATGTCCCCGGGCAGCCCGTGCCAGGGCTGGACAACCCTTGCAGTGAAGAAGTTTCTCCTAATGTCCAATCTAAATCTCCCGAGGAAGGGGTCACACTATTCCACCCTTTAGTTCCTCACTTTTGATTGCATGGTGCATCTCCAGACCCTTAACCACCAGACCAAAGAGCCCTCTGCTCCAAGAAAGCTACTTTTCAAAAAGATATTTGTGGATTTACTCACTCACCTTTATGCTTTGCTTTTCTCCTGAGCTAAGCTAAGCTTCTCTACACGCCCACAATAAATAACAAGTGACAATGCAACTGAAATAATTCTATATAAAAAAATTACTGCCACGCTGGCTATTTCTACGTAGGCTTTCAGACTGAAATTGAGGTTTCTTTTTAAAAAAAAAAACTAAAAAAATCGTTGTTTGCATTTTCTGACTAACTGTGAGCTGTCTCCTGCACCGGAACGTAGCTCCTACACCAGGGATTTAACAAACAGTCGCCAGACAATACAAATCAGATACCAACCGTGCTTCTTGGCCTCCATCCACCCTCTCTGCAAGCTCTGCCCGTGTGTTCTGGGGCTCACTTCAAAGCCGCGTGCTGTCTGGAGCGGGACAAGCCAAGAGGGAAGGTGCCTGGCACGCTGCTCGAGGATGCTGCGTGGGGAGCAGGAGAGGATGAGGAGGTCACCCCGTGCCCGGGGAGGTGGGAGGAGGCACTGACTACACACACACCCGCAGGCAAAACAGCTCCTCGGGCTCGCGACGTGCAGAACGAGTCGTCTCTGCGCGTTAAATGGACTGAAATAAGGGCGAGATGTACCCCAAGTGGGACAAACCTCAAGTTCTGCGGGTGCAGAAGCGCGAGGGACGGACGGACGACGGGTGAGACTTTCTCACAAAGGACTGAGGGAGAAGGATCAAGGACCTGCAAACTAAATCAAGAGCCTTCTCCTCGAATCTAGCCCAGGAGCCTCCTCAGCTCCCTCCACCTCGGAGGGCAAGAGGCAGCAACCGCTGCTCCTCGCCGGCACCGCTTGCCCAGCTCCTTCCACCGCAGCAGAGATGATCCCACGTGTGGCTGCTGCTGGTTTAAAGCCAAGGGTGAGGGATCATAGAATGGTTTGGGTTGGAAGGGACCTCAAAGATCATCTAGTTCCAACCCCTGCCGTGGGACATCTCCCACTAGATCAGGCTGCTCAGGGTTGAACATGCCCAGGGATGGGAATTCTCAGGGTCAAGAACTACTTCCTTAGATCTACTCTGAAACTACGCTCCTACAGCTTCCACCCATTTCCCCCTCGTCCTATCACTACAGGCCCTTGTAAAAAATCCCTCCCCAGCTGCCTTGTAGGCTCCCTTCAAGTACTGCAAAGCCACTACAAGGTCTCCCCAGAGGCTTCTCTTTTCCAGACTAAACAAACTTAACTCTCTCTAGCCTGATCCAGAGAATATGTCTTGTAAGGAACTGCTGAGGGAGCTGAGATTCTTTAATCTGGAGAAGAGAAGGCTGAGAGGAGACCTCATCATGCTCTACAACTCCCTGACAGGAGGGTGTAGCGAGGCAGGGTTGGTCTCTTCAACCAAGGAACAAGCAATAGCATGAGAAGAAACGGGCTCGAGTTGCACCAGGGAAGGTTTAGGTTAGACATTAGGAAA
>NW_009722828.1:0-9843 GCF_000703405.1 Apaloderma vittatum
TGGCAGCAGTCCTTTTGAGAAGAGTGTTCCGCTTTCATGGGGAAACGTGTTTTGGACTGCAGTAACCAGTGCTGCAGGACTGCAGTAACCAGCGTAGCTACGGCGGACCTAGGAGTGTCTCAGGAGTGGGGAGGCGGTGTGGTGTGCGTGCGGGAAACGAATTTATCTGTAGGCATCTGCCACGCCCCCACCGAGACGTGGATGGAAGCCATGAAAAGAACTTGCTGTCATTGTTTTGTGGCTTGTAATTACTCCAAATGCCCTTTTGGTGTAGGAAGTCTGTGTGTATTAGCCAATATCCCATGTTGCACGTGTTACGGGTATTTTATCAGCCATCAGTGAACTCCCAGTCGATACTTTCTTTTATATGATGATTTCCAGTGTGTAGATTTGGGTTGTTTTTTTGTTTTGGTTGGTTTTTCTGTTGTTGTTCTAGATTTGGGGGTTTTTGTTTGCTTGTTTGGTTTTCACGTGGGTTGACTGGTTGGTTTGTTTTTAATAAATCACAAGGGTTGTACAGTTGATTTGGGTAACTACCGTACTCTTACTCCACCCTTCTGTTATCCACATCGTCTCCTGTACATGTCTGCTTCAGCTCTTCTGAATCCATCTGGTAAGCTCTTTGACACTGATCCCATTGTATTTGACACTTCTGTTTCTGCAGTACATGTAGCAAGTAGGTGTAGTGGTTTGCTGATGGTTCTGCTAAGAGAAACATAAATATCCGTGATAATGTGTTGGTGAAAATGTGTCTGTCCTCTTTTGGAGTGAGGTTTAAATGTATTGACCTGAGATGGATGGAAAGCCTGATGTGTGAACTATAGTGGTTACAGAGCTTATATTTACAGAAGCACATTTTGTGTGGCTATTGCTTAAATATTTCATTTAAATGAAATCATAGTAAGTATGGAGTGGTCCCTGAAGTAGGAGACCTTTTGGTACATTTCAGTAAATGGTATACTAGGCCATGCTGTCAGTATCCTTCCAGTCTCCTCCCATTTGTCTCAAATAGCAGCATTTTTTTTGATCTGCTTTTATCAATATTTGTGGAGTCCTTGCCCTTTTGAAATTAATGACACCACTTCTCTTGGTTTGATAATAATTGTGGGTTGTCAGGTCTCTACTGAGTGTAGATTTTCTTCAGACAGTTTAAGGGGTCTGCCTTCCATGTAAGGAAAAAGGAATTAAATGGTTTGGATGCAGCTTCTTTTTGTGTCACAGCTGTGACTCCATGCGCTATGGAAGTAGACTGTGTTGTCTATGAATTCAGTGGCAGCTTCTCTGTCAGCAGAAAGGGAATTTTGACTGATTTTTCCTCCTGCCCATTGCCTGAGACTGTGAGGAAGCTTATGTTTCTTACACAAACTGAACTTAAGTAAGGAGAAATTTGCAGTGTAGCTCCTGCAAGGGTTATATTCCTTGTATTGTGGTTATCAGGAAGGCCACAATTCTGCTTCGTCTGTAAAAACAACAGTTCGTTCATTATTTTGTAGAAAAAGAAAAAAAACAATCTGGAGAGATACTACAGCTATGATTTCTAGTTTCCCTTTATTTTGTTTAATGAAGCTATACAAGCAATATAAAATTTATGACTATACTAGGAATTATGTTTTTCACAGCTTGTGATTACTAAAACTGTAAGACAAATGAAGATTCAGTTGACATTTGAAATGTTTTTTCAGTCCTTTGTGTAACAGAAAGTGTCAGATTGAAGTATTTTCTTAGGACGCTGATGTTATTGATGCTGCAGGAATTATTTTTTTTTTTAATTACCTGAACTGTATATGTTTTATGAGCGAAATAGTATGTGATTCATGACTGCATTAAAATTGCAAATGAACCTAAAATCACTTTGTATTTTAAAACTGTATTTGGAATGTATTTCTTACAATCAAAATGAAGAACTAGTCAAGAATTTTGTGTGATCCCTGCTGATAAGACAAGCATGTACTGTGAATACCAGCCTTAAGGCAGAATTACATTACTGAATGCATTTTAACTGGAATGTACAGTGGAAACTAATATATAAATGCTAATAATATATTCTTGTCACTATGTAAGAAGAGAATACCATCTAACTTAGTAAACAGCAGGAGAGATACCTTCAGTAACCCTCCAGGCATCTCTGTTGAGTGACTTAAAAATACAATAAAGATGAAAATGCCCGTTCAAGGTCTACAGTGATATCAGTTGTCTAAGCAGGCAGATGATTATCAGCAGCTTTCTGCATGTTTGTGCCTGGCATTGTCACCTATTGAGTAATCGGAGAGCAATGTCTTCCTACATACTCTGCTGCTGGAGTGTCTAGGCCTGATTAACAATATCACATTAGTGTTTCACAACTGAATTTTGATTCTAGCTTAAAAATCCACAACATCTAAAAAGAAAAAAATCTTGCTGAAAAAAACTAGCTGTGAACTAATGACTTCCTTATATAGCTAAAAGAAAGAAAACACCTATTCATTACTTATTTATTTATTACTTAATAATGTATGCCCTCAGCCTGCACATACGTGCCTGTTCTGTGATGGGAAAACATTTCAGACATCATCTATTATGATTCTTAGTCAGTCTGAGCTTTCTGGAGAGAATGTGGGATGTCCAACTAGTCTGTCATTCCAGGCTCCAAAAACAAAGCTGTGAGAGGCAAATTGTCGGCCTTTGACTGAACTGAGCAGCTTGCTGCCAGGGTCAGTGCTTGGCACTGATTGCTCTCCTTTCTATGTTCCTGCACTGCAAAAGTCTGCTGGATAATGTGGGTTTCTTCTAGTGGCCAGGGCTGAGGATTGTTCTACCCAGTTAGTGTTTCGGAAGCTTTTCTAGGAGTTGCAGAACAAGGTTACTAGATTACTTTATTCTCCTAAGTAACTTCCATTCCAGAAATAAGTGATCAATGGCTGTGGTTACTCTGTTCATCAGTTAGGTTGATACATTTTTAAAGAGATTTCAGTGACAGCAGCATAGCTGAGTGGTAGCACGTGTGTACGTGCTACTTAGACGGTGCCATCAGAACTCCCGTTTCTGTCTAGAATTGCATTTGCATTGTTTGTCTTTGGGTTATGTAATAGTTACAGTTTGACTATAGATTTTTTGTTTTGTAGCACTCAGTTTCCTAAAAGTCTTGCAGTTTAGCATCCAAGTAGGGATGTTGTTCCTGACCAACTAGTTTGGCAGGAACTCTCTTTCATTTGCTGTCAATTGACAGTACTTGTATGTGCTTTACCTTGGTATCATGTAGGTCGAGTTGCAAAAACTCTGGAGTCAAACTTTTAAAGACATAGTGTTGATTGTAGATGGATGCCAAGCTATTGGTAAAATATTAAAAGCCCTGTACCAGTGTACTGTTGGTACATTGGTCTTTACTGTCCCTTCGGTGTATATGAAATACTTTTAATCTAGTCTGATATATGAGGATGCTTGGAGTATGTTTTGTCATTTTCTATGTAGCATTTTGTTTGATGGGTTCTTAAGATGCCTTCTTAATGTTACTGTAGTGTTTAACTATAGAACTTAATTCATTAAATTTCATCCATTAACTTTTTTGCCTGTTTTAACAACGTGACTTAGTTTTCCATTGTTTTCCAAGCTTTCTGTTTCTGCTTTACCTTGTAGAAACCAGTAGCTATATTCCTAGTGTCTTCTGCAGCAATATGGATGGACTAAAACTCATAGATCACAACAATATGAGAAGAGATTAATTTTTTCTTACCTTTTTGTAAGGTTTGTTTGCCTGTAGACAGATATATAACTTGATTTCCTTTCCAATGAGAAAAAAGCAGAGCACTTTGTCATGGTTTGTTTCTGCATTGTGTGTCACAAGATTCTTGAAGTGTATAGTGCTCTTTTATGTGGCTCAGACCACAAGAAAAAAAACTTTCTGTTGAGAATGGATTTTCAGTTACTACCAAAGTGAGGTTTGCTCTGGGTGGTAACTTAATTGAAGCATTTCTAAACCTTAATGATTCTGTTTAATTTCCTTTTAGTCACATATGCAAAAGGATTCTCTTGTTTTTCTTTCCCCAGTTGTTTTCAAAGCATCACCTTGGTCATGAAAGTGACTAACATCTGGAAAAAGAGGAATACAATTTGTTTTGTTGCTTGCTGATCTGGTTCTGGTCAGCTTACTCTCTGTGTACTTCAGCTTGCAGTTCAGTGGAAATGGCACTGTTTCATAGGGATATGTCAGTTTGGTTTCATTTAACGGTTGGAGCGAAGCCTGAATTTCCTTACATTGACGTTACATGGATATGAAATGTTGACTTGGCAGAAAGATCACATCAAGAGTTCTAGTTTCAAATTGTTCTGCTGGCATCCTTTCAAGTGAAGCAAGTATGACTGCAGATAAACTCAGATTAGTGCTTTGGGAACAAATCAGCCAAGTAAAAGTTACTGTCTTGATACTAAAGAAAAGGGGCAGCTCACTTCACTCTCCTACCCCTCATGTTGATTTATTAGTTATTAGTTGACTGCTATCATTAACACTGTTGGTAGGAATAATTTCTACAGGTCCTAGGTTTAGCTAAAAACCCAATTCTGTTTAGTGATTTTTACTTTCCAGGTTAGTATTTTCTAAAAGGCTGTGCTTTCTGAAGTTGGCAGCATGTTTTTTGCAGACCGTGTCTGCTACTGGCAGTGATAACACCTGATGTTTCCAGTTACTGCCTGGGACTGGGATGCAGAAAGGCTCTTGCTGATACTTATTCCTATAGCGACCAAGGCCACCGCTGGCTCTTGTGTGCCACGCTGGGGGTGCCGGGTAGTAAGAGGGGTCACAAGGAAGTAAAAGGTTGCACCTCTGGGGGGTAATAGACAGGACAGGTGACCAACGAGAGTATTCCATTCCATATACGTCATATTTAGTATAAATTGAGTGATCACGAGAGTTTCATCCCTTTTCTGCAGTGGCCGGTGTCCAGGGAGGACTCCATCTGACCTCCTGCTTTTGATCCAGATCGTGAATTCCCAAATCCAGCTCCCTCTATCCAGCTCCCCGCCGCTGAGCCTGGGGCTTCCCCAGTGCCTCCTGCTCTGCAGCATCAGTGGGGATTGATATCGGGGAGGGAGTCAGGTGTGATATCGGGCTACTATCTATAGTTGCATGTAGTTCTTTACTTTTATCATTCCACTATTGTTTCTGTTATTGTTTCATTAAAGCTGTTCTAGTTTTTTCTTCTCTAACCTGTGATTCTCTCTGCCTCGTTCCCTTTTTCTTCCCATTTGCGGGAGGAAGAGGGGGTTAGAGAGCGTCTGTCTGTGTTAGTGGCCGGCCCAGCCCTAACCCGTGACGCTACAGAAGTTGGAGGGTGTTTGAAATGTTCTTTATAACATGTTTGGATGTTAACAAAGTCATGTGCTTGTACATAACTGCATGGTATGCCTCAGGTTCTTATCCAACCTTGCAAAAGAGTTAAAGAGAAGGAATGGAAAATGCTTCAATATTACTGCTGTCATTTGCCCTCCTTTTGTTTTTCTTACCTCGGAGTGTTTTATCGGTGTCATCAGGTATGCAGTGAGTTTAACACAGCTTTATATTGGATGATAGATTCCGGTGATGCTGTCTCAGGAAAAATTCAGAGCTCTGGGGGAGCTTTTACACTTCATTCTATTGTTTGAAAAAGAATATACTCCTTCGGAAGCCCTGAGGAGGAAACTTTATCATGAGCGAAGGGATGTGTTTTACCAAAGCAGGTATAGCTAGCTTAATTGACTGTATCATGGTCATTGGAATGTTGGGAGGGGCTTGAATATTTTATTTATTTTCATTCATTTGTTTACTTGTTTCCTTTTCTTCCAAAAATACCAAGAGGAGTATCAGTATAAGACTTACGGACCTAAGCCATTCAAATACTATCCCGAGATTGGCATTTACATCCACGCATACGACTGTATGGATGACGGAAAAAATACCAAGCTTCCTTTTGCAACAGATTTTGCTTTCATTTTAGTTATATATATGCAAGACATATTAAAGTTTAGGGGCGAATGTCAGCAATGCTTTCTGGCATGACTGAGTGGGCTGTTGAGACATCTTGAGAGGGAGAGGGGTGAGTTGCTTAAGATGTTGAAGGCAGGACTGTGGCGGTAGAAGGAAAGGAATGGGGAGACGTGTGTGACTAGAAGATAGCTAAGAGTTAGCTAATAAATCAAGCTGTTTTGGAGGTATGTATCCAGATCATTTGAACGTAGGACTTAAAGCTCAAAACAGCTTAATTTTATACGGATTTGATATCTTATAAATTGTCATTTTCTAATTTGAATTAAGTTCTTACTGTTATGGCCATTTAAAAGCATTTGAAGCTTTTATTTGTCTTCCTTGTATATCCGTGAGTTTCTGTTCGACATTTGTTTTGTGAGATTGGTGGTATGTCTTTAATGGTTGTATGAAGTGTGTTGTATTATGTGAATTTCATGGGATTTTAGTGTTAAATGTAGTCAAATGTACCATCAAAATTTATGCATTATACAGAACCATATTCCGATTTGTTTCTGTCAGCCAATAAAAGGAAGCTAATGTGACTATATATAATTTTACTGCCACAAGAATGCTCAAACAAAAATAAAATGCTTCCAGGAGTATGGCATATCGTTCTTTTTTTAGTATGGTTAGAATAAAGGATACTAGAAACCTTACCAGATAAAGAATATTTGATGTGGATCTAAGCTCAGAAACTTAACAATTGTACCATTGTTGGATTGTCTTGCATTATAACAGGATGATGAAACAGAAATGTTGATCTGACTGGATTGTATTCCAGCAATTAATTGTCATTTTACAAACCAATTACAGGAAGCAATAAGCAGGTACCTGTATTTTTTTCTCTGATCTGCGAGCTATAGTTGTTGAATAATAAAGTTTATGCATAGAGAGAGTCTGTAAGAGTAGCAGAAATGTCATTTCTCACCAGTAGCTGCTTGATGGTAGGATTGGTTTGCTATTTGAATGCGGGTATAGGAACCTCAGGCATTGAAAAACGGAAGCAGGAGAAAGTGTATCACTGAAGTTGAATAAACTTGTAATCAGTACTTTGGACCATGTAATGCATATGGTGCTTTGGGGTTTTATTTATTTATTTATTTATTTTAAGATGCTACAAGAATAGAAGCTATATTTTGACTGCAGAGGATAACTAATTCTGAAATGAAGCACTTAAGGAATGGCAGCTGCACTTACAGTTGACTTAGAAATTTTTTTTTTAATTCATCTAGCATAATGAAGTTGATTATGCACAGCTAGTGAGTTTCTTTTACTTCCCCATCAAATCCTGATGCTGCAAGTACAGCAGAGCAAGTATTTGTTGATACCCAGACAGGACCATCAAGAGGTGGTCCTCCTGAACTTAGCACAAACTTCTCTAACACTTTGATTCTCAGAATATATTTGCATGGGCAACCTAAGCTTAGAGTAGAAAGTACAGAGAGTGTGACTGGAAGGAAATACATTAGGTTTTGCAGTTAAAGGGAATAGCAGTGGTCGAGTCAGAGATAGCCTTTAAAGCTTGTGTTTATAGATAAACTGAAAGATTACTGTTTCTCCAGTAGTGTTACCTTCTCGTAGTGTAGACAGTAAAACTTCTTACACCTTAGTTTGTGTGACAAGATGAAAGTCTAAGAAAACTATTCAGAAAACAAAACAGTAAATCATCTCTTTGCTTTCCAGTGTGTATATACATATGTTATATACACAAGTATAATTGATCTGTCAACCTTTTACCTAGATTAATTTTCATATTCCACTGGAATTGCTTGGCTTCCAGGTTTTTATCTCCTGAAGTCTTGCTGTCTTTTTGAAAGAGGAGTGGCAGGGAAATCTACTTTATAGCAAGATTGGGCACCAACACTTGTGGGAGAGAGCACTTGGAAAAAGCAGCTTCTGGCTTTCATCTCTGAAGCAATGTGTGAAAAAGAAGAAAACTTGGATGAAAAAAATGTTGGTTCCCAGTGTTATTTCTCAAGAGGCAGAAAGTATTTTCTCAAAACTAATTTTTTAATGTTTTTTTTTCCTGAAATAGAATCTGTTTTCTCCTCCAAAATGGCTATTTCATACTTCAGTGGAACCTGTTCCTTCACAAATTTTGAACAATTGGTTGCTTCCTGTTGGGGGAAGGAGTGAAACAGTTGCAGTGTAGTTTTGCCCAACAACAGTTCTGGTTTTACCCTGGTGAAAGATAGTGGAGGAAACTTGCTCCTGAAATAGAACTAAGCTATGTTTTTCTAAGTTTTAAGTTTTCAGTAGGTAAGACCTATGTATCTTGCAGCTGTGTTCTAGATACAATCAGTTTATTTTTTTCTTCCTTTTTTTTCCTCTCTTCGCCTTGAATAGGCTTTTGTTTAGTTTGTAATGGGATATTGTACTGTTTTTTGATGATGCATATTTATGGATCTAAGCTCAGTAAAATTCAGCTGTAACAAGTATAAACTCCTCTGCTAGTGTTTTCCACCGCATCCCAGGGAAGTTTAGAAGTTTTGCATGTATTTTTTGAATTTGTGTAGCATGTGAGGGTTGTAAATTGATGCTGAGTTTCATGTTCTGAATTTGTTACATTCTGCTGCCCTTCTCACTGTTTCCTGCTCCCTGCCCCTGATAATAGTGAATGAGGACCTTCTCCTGGTAGCATACCATCAAAGCAGTTTAGGTGACTGCTTTTGCATTTACCACCTTCCAATAGTTATCGGAGGAAAGAGGCAGTTGTTCAATCAGTTGTTCAATAAGCGTTATAGTTTTAAAAAGGCACCACACAACCCTAAGTAATTCCTGGATGCTGAATGGAAACAATTAACTGTTGCTCTTACCGGCAGTGATCACGTGTACTGTGAAATGCAAGCGAGTGAATTTTAGGAAATTCCTGTGTGTGTGTTTGTGTGTATTGCTTGACTCTTGTGGTGCAATGAGGAATTCTGCCTTTATATCAGCAAAATCAGGACCTTAAAGGACCTCATACTACATCTTCAAAGCATAAACTTCTTAGGCTCGTGTTAAAAGTACCCCGGAAGAAAAAGCTTAAGTCTAAAAATATAACTATAATTCTTGTTTTATTGTTAGTGCTAAAATGCAGCATTTTTGACTTTAGGTGCAGCTTTCATGTAGTATTTGTTCCAAATCTTAGTTATAATTTTTCAGTTACCCATTTCCATGATGTCTTGTCATGACTGATGAGTAATATGCATGGTTTATCTTTGGAGTACCAGATGTTTACCTTACCTCTGTGCCAGGTAAAATCATGGAACAGATTCTCCTGGTAGCTGTACCAAGGCACATAAAAAACAATCAAGTGGTTGGTGGCAGCCAACATGGCTTCACTAGGGGCAAGTTATGCTTCACTAATTTAGTGGCCTTCTGTGACAAAGCTACAGCGCTGGTTGACATGGGAAAAGCAACGGATGTCATTTTCCTGAACTTGTGCAAGGTGTTTGACACTGTCCCACGTGACATCCTTGTCTCTAAAATGGAGAGACATGGATTTGGCAGATGGATCACTCAGTGGATAAAGAACTGGCTGGATGGTCACACTCAAAGAGTTGTGGTCAGTGGCTCAATGTCCACATGGAGACCAGTGACAAGCGGTGTTCCTCAGGGGTCTGTTCTGGGTCCAGTGCTGTTCATCATCTTTGTCAGCGACATGGATGACGGCACTGAGTGCACTCTCAGTAAGTGTGCCGACGACACCAAGCTGTGTGGTGCTGTGGACTCACTTGAGGGAAGAGATGCCATCCAGAGGGACCTTGACAGGCTTGAGAAATGGGCCAGTGCAAACTGCAGGAGCTTCAACAAGTCAAAATGCAAGGTCCTGCACCTGGATCAGGCCAGTCCCAGACACAAATACAACCTGGGCACAGAGTGGGTTG
>NW_009722829.1:0-32957 GCF_000703405.1 Apaloderma vittatum
CTAAAAACCTTCTATGGAGAGTCCCAGGGAGCGGACTGGTCTCTCCCGTCACTGAGCTTCCTAGTGATGTTTGCTTTAATATTGCTGGGTGAAATCCAAATTTCTTTTGTAAGTAGCCCAATGAACCTAGAGCTATCTGTTCCTCAATGGTGAAATAAAATGAAGCTTTTAATCCCAGATTTATTTTGAGGTCAGATCTGTAGAGTATAAATTAAGTAGCAGAGGAAAGAAGCTGATTACTAAAACCATTAGAGGGCAGGATGCATAGACACAAAACACAGACATGGAAAACTTACCAGTAGGTTTCACAAATATGGAACTGGTAAAAAAACCTGAGCTGTTTTCTAAAAAAAAGAAAGAGCCAGATCAACAATAACTATCAATATAGTAACAATTATGATTTAGAATAAAGTTTTGTTGGACTGTAGTGATGCATGGACTGTAGAAAGCCTTGACAAGTGCAGACACTTGCTATGATTTTGGAGTTAAAAATCATAAGTGGCACGTGCTATACAGAACATTTCTATATTTGGAGCAGGGAAGTTTTGTTTGTTCATTTATAGCAACTTTTGGTCTATCAATTCTCTCAAGCTCTTTTCTGGAACTCTCATCTGCCCCCTAAAATCCCCTGTTCTCCATCAATAAAATAAAAAAATACAGGAATCCCCAAACACAACAGAAACAATGAAACCCCTACCAGTGTATCCTCTTTCAGGGCTTACAAATTACTCTCTATGAGCATAGTCACTGTATTTTCATATCGTTTAAACGTCTATCTTTTCTTTTAACAATGTTGAGTAAAAATCACAGCACAGTCCTGAGCTGAGAATCTCATCCAAAGGAACTAGTCAGAAGGCTATCTAGCTGCCTTTCATTTTTCTTGGTGCACCACTCTTCAAAAAATATAAAAGCATTGAATTAGAATTCATAGCTCAGCCTTCAGAAATTTATGTCTGTCTAGCTTTTGGTATTTCCTAAGTGGGAAGAATGTGTTTATTAACTCCTAATAGACATTATTCTCTGGCATTCATTAAGGGCAGGGCAGAAATTATTCTCTGGCTTTCGCTACGGGCAGGGCAGAAGTTCACATCAAATAGCAGCATGTGTCTGCTTTACATATAATGCAGTCAGTTATTCTGATTTGTGTCACAGCAACACATGGATGCCCCAGAAAGATTTGGCTGCATTTCAGTAAGTGGTATTTGAATAATGTGGTCTCTGAACAATGCATACTGTCTTCTAGTTCTCTCCAACAAGAAACAGACAAGGAAGAAATGTTGGCATGTGCTTAAAACCCATCCAAAATCAATGGCAAACAGCGATTAGAAAATTATTTTCTTATTTTCATTTCACATACTCACTGAATGGCTGAGGTTGATGAGACCTCCAGAATTCATCTTTTCCAACCAAGCAGGATCACCTAGAACAGGTTGTCCAAGGACCATGTCCAGCTCCCAGCATGTCTGCAAGCATGGACACTCTATCACCTCTCTGCATTCATTTCAGAGCTCTGTCCTCCAGGCGTGTTATGATTCTCACTTTAAAATAATGTAAAAAGGAAGAGAAATTGTGATTTATATTTAAAACTAATTTTTTTCCCTCAAATAATTTTTTCATGGTTTTTAATTTGTTTTTGGAGCATTTGCCAATGGACAAGATTTTAACAAGATTAGTGGTCCATGTGATCATGAGCAGAGCTCAAGTACAAACAGAACATTTATAGTTTTTTCCAGGCTATTGCACAGCACACATTTAATATTTAATACACTAACATTTATGCAGTATTGTGCATATGTTGAAAGCAAAATTGACAATTATGTAGCTATTTAATTTTACCAAAATCTGCAACATATGCTACATAATAAAAACTTTTACCACAGTTATCACTTTTTATGTATTTCTTTGTGTAGAAACAAGCCTCTCCTGTTTGGTGTTGCAAAGGAAAACTTACTTATAATTCTCTTCGGAGGAGAGGAAGCCAAAATTTATCTTCCCCTACAGTAAACATATGGAGGTCAGATTCTGTTTGTCCTGTCATCTAGTGTTCATCCAAGAGTATCCACTACTACAGTCTTTTTGGAATCACCTCTTCATAGAATAAATTTCATTCTGAATTTAGTAATAGTGGCATCATCCGTGTCTACTGAAAACTTTAATAAGCTACTGCTTTTGCCGATAGCATTAATGATAAACTTGATCCTAACCCTGCAAACTCAGAATGGAATTACCTTTTAATTACATTGACAAGATTCAAACTTGTCACTCAAATTTTAGTGTCTTAGAGATGGAGGGGAGAGGAGGGAAGGGGATGGGAGGGGAGGGCAGGGGCATGATCAGAGGTAAAAAAAAAATCTTTAAAGGAAATTTCACAAATATTTCATAGCCAGAGTCTTGTATCTGAAGAAACAACTTCCTAAAATGCATACAAAATAGTAAATCTGAAGGCAGTACTAATCTTCCTTCTCTTCCATGCATTGACATTCACATCCAGTCCTATAAATGCCTCCTCAAAGAATATAAGGTGTGGAAACAGGCTAAATAAAAACAATTAATTCTTAACAATTCTAAGGACAGATTTGTCCTCATTCTCTGCAAGATCCCTGTGAGGACATAAACAGGATTTGGTCCTAGCTGAACCTGGACTTGTGCCTAGATGCACGCTGCACACTTTGAAGAAATGCACTTTATCAGAAATGCACTTTATCTGAGTAAATGCCAAATGAGAAAATTTTGAGGTTTGACTCTAAGAAGTAAAGAAGTTTTGCAGCAATTGAAAACCTGTAGGCCTGGAAGTTGTAAGAGAAGATTTCTGGATGAGATCTGCAGTGTTTCCTAGTGTTGGCAAGGCTAACAATAAACTCAAATTAGTTCAAACATTGCCAGTAGAGTTACTGTGGCATTGCACTAGTTCCATTATCTGGCAGATGATAAATGTAGTTACCCACGGACCTTTTTTTTTTTAAAAAAAAAAAAAATTAAAGCATGAGATAGGAATTTTCATATCTGTATATTTTGCCATCTAGGAAGAAAGAGAGGAAAAAAAGAAAAGTAATAAAATCTCTTAAAATTGCTTTAGTTAAAAGGGATCAATTACTCTTCCAGTAATAAAAAATTCAAATAAATAAATTTCAAATAAAATTTTAGCATTTAAACAACATAAAATAAAACACTCAGATTCCAACACAAGTGGGGTATTAAATGATTTATCATGAAACAATATTAAATTTGAATTGTTACAAAGGTCTTTTTCTTAATAAGCAGGTCAGAGTAAAATATCAGAGACTCCTTTATGCCAGTCAAATGCTATTAATCTAAAAAAGGTTGGCGAAAGGAAAGCTTATTACTTTTACATCTTTTTTTTTTTTTTTCCAACACTACTGGATGAGATCCCTAAGTAAGATGTTACACAGAATACCAACTCCAGCTAACAGGTCATGCAATTTTCTTTTTCCCAATGAACCAGATGTAGCTTTCCCAGTCCTAATACGCAAACAATAAAAGGAAAGGGCAATAAGCCCCGCTCCGGAGCTCTTGCCTAACAGAGGTTTTCCTTTCAATGATTTACAATGAAGGTTAACAATGGCAAGATGTATGGCCTGATCGACTTTTTATAAATTTCCACTAGTCAAGCCTTCTTCCAAGGAAAAAGCCAGAGGAATAAGCATAAGAGCAAAGAAATGGTAGTGTAAGAGGGAAGATAATACAGTGTGAAGTACTTGTAAAACATTCACTTTCTGAGTCAATTGCTAGTTTCCAAGGAGCATGAAATTGGCCATGTATTGCTGCTCAAATTGTACATGAAGCGTCTTCTGCTGAAAAGAGATCTGTTGAGTACATGAAGTACTGAGACCAAGAGCAACCTTGGAGATTCTTGACTGCTCTGCTGCAGTATTCTAAGAAGACTGGAGTTACTCAGTGGCAAAATAGCTGCAAGGAATGTAGAGAATAGGTCCAGTCACATGGAGAACTGATCTGTCCAGCATATAGCTATTAGCTGTGATGATCTGAAACATCTGAAACAAGATAATAACATATGAGACTAGAATCCCTATGAACGGACTCTTCACAATGAAGAAGAAGTCTCCTCATCAAATCCACATTTTAAAAAGGGAACAACATATTACAGTTTGGCATAGTTAGAGAAGGTACCATTGAAAGTGATATCTGCTCCCTCTGTAGTTAAGATCATTTCTTCAGAGGATGTGTTGATTGTTTCATCGGCCTGCTGAGAAGATGCCACCTGAAGGGTGACTTGTAGGGCAGGCAGGATTTGTAAAAGCTCTATTTAGGTTCTCTCCAACAGCTTCAAGAAGGAAAGTCAGGCTCTGCTATATGCTTTCGTAACTCAAAGAAAACTGGAGGCCATTTTTCAGAGCAAGACATCCGAGTAATGGCAAGAAGCATAGCTACATGAAATAATTTTCTGTAAACCAGCAGCAGTCTTGTTAATGTCGTTAATGGCTATTTTTATGGGCGTGTCTAGTCCATATGTTGATACTCAGAATTTACTTTTGGGAAGAAATGATAGTACTTCTTCTAAAACCAGTATCTGGTCTGGCAGGATTCAGAGTGAGGGGCTCAGATTACAACTACAATTAGATCATACACCAAACATGTTCTGGCACTGGACAAACATAAAAAGTAACTATTCTCATAACCATTCATCATTTTCACTTATTTCATTCTTTATTATTTACCACGTAGTGTCTGCTAGAGAGGACCGCTTAGGTATGTTCTCTACTAAATGGCAGCAGTTATGGACTTCCATAGGGTACGGGCAAAACACAATGGACTTTAGTGCCTTTGGTTCAATGTGTCGCATTTTAGATGTGTTGATACTCTTATACTAAATCAATTAACACCTTTAGTAACATGTGAAATTGGTCTTCCAGAACTCAAGGGGATTTGTAAAACTGATATTCTCTTTCATTACAGCACCTATGATTTTATCACACTTTATCATATCCCCACTTACCACCTATACTCCAGGACTGAGCATCCCAACCTGTCTTCTTCACATGAACTAGTCTTACCTTTGATTATCCACATCATTCCTTCCTGTAACTTTTACACTCTCTGGAAACAGGGAAGACACATTGATTAAGACAGAGAAGGAGCAGCATGTACTTACAAAGTGACATGAAATATGTTCCTTGTGTTTTGCTCTCTATTTCTTTCCATTCTCCCCCAAATAATTTCAGATATAGTTGCTTTCCTTTGACTGTCATTGAGCATTCAAATGATGTTTTCAAAGAACTTTGTGTATAAATCTATTCTAAGTTGTTGTCCATTTCAGAAATGGTATTATTTAATTTAGATCTTGCCATGTATGTAAAGTCAGTTGCCTAAACACCATTTTACTTTACAGAGATGGGAAAAAAAAATCAGCTCACACCTTCCAAATACATATTGTTGAGTGGAAGATCGTAAAGCTACAAGAGGTCTATAAAGTGGAATGTGAAAACCTGGGAAGGATTTCAGCTCTGACAAATAACTTAAGTGAGGATGAAACACAAAATCGGATCACATACCTCTGCCTAATTATATCCTTACTAAATGTTTCTTAACTTCCAGTGGCGTTGATCTCAAATCTGAAGTTGCATTCAAACTGCATAAGCTAGCTCATTTCCTAGCCACACAGCTATGAAAAAAATAAATAGGGAGCTTGGGAAATTTCACTGCATTGTTTCATCATTTGATGACACCAAACTGAATGGGGCAGTTGATGTGCCTGAAGGATGAGATGCCATTCAGAGGGACTTGGACAAGCTGGACAAGTAGGCCTGTGTAAATCTCATGAGGTTCAACAAGGCCAAGTGCAGGGTTCTGCACATCAATACAGGCTGGGGGACAATGTGATAGAGAGCAGCCCTGTGCAAAAGCATTTGGGGGTGTTGGCAGATGAACAGCTGAGCCAGCAATGTGCGCTGGCAGCCCAGAAAGCCAACTGCATCCTGGGTTGCACCAAAAGAAGCATGGCTAGCGGGTCAACAGAGATGACCCTGCCCCTCTCCTCTCATGAACCCCCACGTGCAGTACTGTGTCCAGCTCTGAGGGCCCCAGTATAAGAAGGATCTGGGCCTGCCCAAGCAGGTCCAGAGGAGGGCAATAAAAATGATCAGAGGGCTTGAACCCCTCTCCTATGAAGAAAGGCTGAGAGAGTTGGCCTTGTTCAACCTGAAGGCGGCTCTGGGTAGACCTTATTGCAGCCTTTCAATACATAAAGGAGGCCTACAGGCCTAGAAGGGACAGAATTTCTAGAAAGGCCTGTTGTGATAGGACAAGGAGTAATGGTTTTAAACTGAAAGAGGTGGATTTAAAATGGATATAACGACGAAATTCTTTACAGTGAGGGTGGTGAAACACTGAACAGGTTGTCCAGAGAGGTTGTGGAAGCCTCATCCCTGGAAACATTCAAGGTCAGACTGGATAGGGCTCTCAGCAACCTCACCTAGTTAAAAGATGTTCCTACTCGCTGCAAGGGTGTTGGAACTAGATATCTTTAAACTTCCTTTCCAACACAAACCATTCCATCATTCTCTGATTCTAGAATCATTTCAAAAAGTAGAATCATAGAATGGCCTAAACTGGAAGGGACCTTAGAGATTATTTTAATCCAGCCTCCCTGTCGCCAGGGACGCCACCTGTTGACTAGGTCAGGCAAATCACCTCTCCTATGAAGAAAGGCTGAGAGAGTTGGCCTTGTTCAACCTGAAGGCGGCTCTGGGTAGACCTTATTGCAGCCTTTCAATACATAAAGGAGGCCTACAGGCCTAGAAGGGACAGAATTTCTAGAAAGGCCTGTTGTGATAGGACAAGGAGTAATGGTTTTAAACTGAAAGAGGTGGATTTAAAATGGATATAACGACGAAATTCTTTACAGTGAGGGTGGTGAAACACTGAACAGGTTGTCCAGAGAGGTTGTGGAAGCCTCATCCCTGGAAACATTCAAGGTCAGACTGGATAGGGCTCTCAGCAACCTCACCTAGTTAAAAGATGTTCCTACTCGCTGCAAGGGTGTTGGAACTAGATATCTTTAAACTTCCTTTCCAACACAAACCATTCCATCATTCTCTGATTCTAGAATCATTTCAAAAAGTAGAATCATAGAATGGCCTAAACTGGAAGGGACCTTAGAGATTATTTTAATCCAGCCTCCCTGTCGCCAGGGACGCCACCTCTTGACTAGATCAGGCAACTCATGGGGACCGAACGGGAATCAAACCAGCGTCCTTAGCGTTGTTAGCGCTATGCTCAACTGACTGAGCTAACCAGCCCCCTAGAAAAAAAAATCAACATTTCTGGTTCCTATATTCAACTAAAAGAAATTATTGGAAGCCTGTATTGAAACCTGGGATTGACAAGTACCTGAAATGCTCTAATGTCAGTATTCATGATGTGATAAAGAGAAAATTATAATTAGATTTAAGGCAGTGATTACAATGCATTACTATCCGCAGGTGATTTATTTTTTTTTAGTATTTTGTCAGAAAAAGGCACTATGCCAAAGGAAAATGGTAACTTTTTATTACTTTTTTTAAAATTATTTTTGTGGTTTTTTTTCTGTGTAAATATGCTGCAGTATCATTTCTTCCCTCTCGAGGGAGCGTGCCCAGAATCTGTCCCCACGTGAAAAACATAGCATCAAAAATTTACAGACATTTGCCCCATGAGCAGGTATAATCCCAGAAGTATGGGAAAAAGTACTGGTTACAGACTAATGCAGGTAAAGATCACAAGAATGGGAGAGGCTTTAGAAAAAGAAGGACGAGAGCAACAGCGCTGTGGGACTTTCCCATTCTCACTCAGTTATTATTTTTCAAAACTCTGACTTTAGTTTGCTATTTTTTTGACTTCTGCCTTGTTTTTTCTCCCCTTTGCTATCACTTCTTTATTTTTTGTAACAATAGCTAGACCAAGAACACTTTAAAAGTGAAGAATGAAAATTAGAAATAAACCTCACAAGCACAACTTTTATATAGTTCTGAGGTAGATAAAAAGTCAAGGAAAAGCAGATAGCTATTCTGTGCTTAGTCCAGCCAGGAGAAATGGAAAGCTGACACATCTGACAGAGCAAATGTGTTTTACAAAGTTTGGAGCCCAGAGAGGCTACTATTGTGGGACTATTTTGTTTGCATAACCTTAACAGGTAAAAAGGAAAAAAATCCCTTCCCTTTCTTCCACCACGCTCTAGTAAGCTGCAGTAGCACTCCCATAAAGCCCTGAGGCTTACGCAATTCCCCTTCAGCAAACCTTTACTCTGTGGCAGCGTCAATCCCTCTGTGGTCAGGTCTCAACATCACTACATCAGCTGCCCAGGAGCACGGAGCAGGGTAACACAGATGAGACGTGCCAGGCAGGAGAGGTTTCTGAAATGCAGCGCTGCTCACAATAGCGACGTTCCCTCTGTTGTGTCAAATGAGGTGGAGACTGCATCGCCAGGTTCTTGTCTGCAAGCAGAAAGAAAAAGACCTGTCCCTGTATGGCAGCAAATAATAAATAGGAATTTTATGCTTTTTTATTTCTGTTGAGGACTAGTAGGCCTTTTTTTCTATTGTTATGTAGTGGTATTCATGGAGCAGTGGAGTGGGAAAGAATTTAAGATAAAGTGACCTGTAATTAACAGTATAAGACATGTATTACAGATTTGAAAGGGGAAAAAAGAGCATCCTTCACTGTCACATACTAATTTAAATACGGCCAGAGAACAGCTAACTGGGCAGCTAGTGCTTATGGTGTAAGTCAGACCTATGAATCACAGAAGAGAACTTTATACTACAATTTATACTACAATTTATACTACAATAATTTATACTACATAAAAATTAAGTTACCTTACTGGACAAGATATACAGCTTTCAATAGCATTATTCGTATCACTTTTACATCAGAATCTAAGTAAATTACCATTTATGCAAACAACTCCGGAAAATTCCCTGCAGAGAGTCAGGGAAGCATTTGTAATGGATGTACTAGATTACATCTGGGTAAACATCTGCTATAAACTGCTTCTTCGGAGGAACGCTACGATACGTCAGCAACACGTCTTCTGCTTCTAAGCTGGTCAATGGTGCAAGTCCTACAGATGCTTTGTGCCATGATGCCACTTTGGGTGCTGAACTTGTCTCAGCACTCATGTAATTTTTGATGCGAATTATATGCTGTAATGCTATGCAGTCTAATAAAAACATGCGAGTGGAAATTATAAGGGGAAAGAGCAGCTTAAGCAATGAAATTAAGAGTCCTACCACTTTTTTCAGTGATGGAATCGGTAGGCTACCCAAATACATAAACGCTGCCCCAACACTTCCTCATTCTAATTCTTGCCATAATTACAGCACTACTTTTTTTTTAAAAAAAACCTAAAAATTATCTTCCCATGACCAAATATTATATCCAGGTATGTTTTCAAGGTATAAATTAAAACTGTGGGTAGGTTTTCTTTACAAAATTTTCAGAGTAATCGGTCTTATTTAAAGCACACATTTTCAGCTGCTGTGCCTTCAAAGGAGCCTCCTTCCTATGTTCTGGCAGAATTCCTCGGGACAGATCCTAGAGCTCGTACTTCAGAAGGAAGCAGCCCTATTCAAAGTTTGATTTCCTCCTTTCCCAGCATACATAGGAACGGAGGGAAGCAAATTCACTTGTATGTGAAGAAACACGGGCTGGTATCATCATTTTGTGCTGTTACAGCGCCATTTCACATTGTGCAGCCCATCATTTGAGTTACATTAACATATAAACTTGTGGCATCCAGTTAGTAACAACTACAATGAAGACACCGCCCTGTGACATTAGCTTTGGACAAATCTCTTCATCACATTGAGCGAACACAGAAGGTTCCCAACACAAAATAAACATATGAACTTCCATACAGACAAACATACAAGCTTCCATATAGACACAACTGCACGCTTTGAGTAGCTGCCACAGATGACAGAGCAAAAGAAATTTTTCTGACAGTTTTTAACCATTTCAACCTCAGTTTTAAAATACATGCCTCATACGAATCAAGCATGTTTTTACAGTATTTATGTTGGGAGATTTAGCTTGGATTTATAGTGGTGATATCTTTAAAATCATCTCTAGATTTTGTTTTCTTCAAGAATGAATGATTATACTAGTACACAGACGAACAGCTTCACACAGCAATTTTGAATTAAAGTATGTTTCAGTTCCTTAACACTAATGTGGCACCATGGAATAGACAGAAGTTAGTAAAAATGAATGGGTCCTGTAGTTTTGCTTGATACTCAAACTCAACTGATTGTGAATTATAGTATGCATTCAAATACCTGCATTACTCTAGAGAAACAAGGGAAAAAGAAATACAGCACTGACTGCAAAATTGGATTCTTACTATTGATGGCTATCACTGGGGTGTTTTTTGGAAAGAGAAAAATTGAACACAGCATTTTGTTAATCACTAACACTTGACACTCAGTAAAACTTGGTGTGGCCCTCCAGTCCCATTTCTGATTGATAGAAATCAATCAGAAGCATTAGTTACAGTAGAAGAGATCTAACAGCCTCTTCTTCACAGGGACGAATAGTCCAGTGGACAACTTAATCTCTCCTGGTGCTCTCAGACCAGGGCAACATTTCAGTACATAAGCCTATGAGATAAATAAACTGTGAAAAGGGAAAGGGATGGTCTGATGTTAACAGCAAGACCTACAGAGCACACCCTCAGTCCCTTGTGCTGAGAAGAACCAGCTGGTGCAAAATGCTCTGCATTACTACTAACATTACAGCACAAAGATTCTTTTTAAAAATAGGCACACAAATTTCACTTACAGAACTCGCCTTCAAGAGGACAGATAGATACTATGCAGCAGCCTCGGTTTGATTAGCTTCTGAAACAAAAAATTCAAGCAGAGGTATCATCATTTATGCCAGGTTTCCCATTCTTGCTCTGGTTCCTTAACTTCAAAATCACTTCTGTTGCCATTTTACTGGATGAATCAACAAGTTAGCAAACTGCATCCATCCCTGCACAGTGACCTGTTTACAGCAAAGCATTCGGAATGCCCAGTCTGGAACTTGCCTTTAGGAGAGGGTTGGGTTTTTTTTACAGCATTTGACATTTTAATTTTACTTACAGAGTGACAATAGGTCAAGTTAGAGATTCTTCCAATCGATTATATTGTTCTTCATGTTTATCCCAATCTACTTCTTCAAACAGAAACTTGGTGTCAAACTACTCTGTGTCCACTGAGCTAGCTGAAATAAAATTATGGATGACTTCCTACTAACATATTTAGATTAATGGAAAATCCATAAGAAGAATTACTGTATTTCAAATAAATTTGTGCTGCAACAGCTCTATAAAAATCAAATTTTTAAAAGCATTTAGTAATTAAAACTACCTACACCACTCTGTAAATACAGATATTTTTTAATTTCTTATGAAGCATAAAATTAGTCCCCTTTACAACAAATTTTAATTATTCCATCTGGGCACTGGTTTCTTGAATAATAATAAAAGAAACACAGTTCTTGTCCATAGGCACAAACAGGTAAAAACCATCCATCTTCCCCAGTCTTGAACAATAATCTAATTTTTGTACAAGCAAACTAATGATGCTAATTCATTTGCTTTTAAACTAAGCATATCTATGTGGCTTGACCTGAAATATTCCCACTGAAGACAATAAACTCAGTACTGAAGACATTAAACTCAGTATTCCTTACTTTTCAATGAATCTGAGAATTACAGTTTTACACATTCTCAGAAGACCACAAGGATTCATCACCATCTGAAAATCTCTATGTTGCAGTGAGGTAGTTTCCAGTTCATTTAGCAACATGAAAGCAAATCTACACCACAGTATTAATTCAAAGACAAATTTACCTTTTTTTTTTAAAAGAAAAGGAAGGATACTTTAAAAAGAAGTTTCACACTATCAATCTTTTCTCTGGCTTTTCCTCATGGATGAGAAACAATTTAAGTGCTTGCTGTTTCCGTTTTAGTTTTGGACCACAAAAATTCTCCAGAACAACCCAGAATCTACATTGTCCCCATTATTCAGGAAATCTAGCTATCCTGACTTCTGACTTTATGATAGGTAGCTTTCACACCAAGTGACTAAAATCTATGCATATTCCCTCCTCTTTCAGTTCAGCTGGGAATTTTCAGGGAAGAAAGACTATAAACTTCTTTTGTGCTCTTCTGAATGACAGCTCATTTTAGAATGGTCTTCGTGCTGTAATCCCATTAGATTAAACACATTACAAATTCTCTTCCCATACTTTAATTTCCCTAACATTACAAGTTTTAATGAAATCCATTTTTAGTTTGCCATCTAATGACCATTTGTCATACCAGAAAAAAATCCACAACGGTACTTGCTACATCAGCCAACAAAGACAACATTTTTCTTTAGCTTCTTTATTTAAAATCAGTTTATACATCAGTTAATTTCAGCCATAAGAAACTGTTCTCTGATAAAATCCCACTATATTGGAATGGTAAACTCTTAGCTACTTTTACTTAAGAAAATAATACAACTATGCCCCACAAATTATGACAGAGTTTGAAAAGAAATCTTTTTCTTTACTATGTAATGAAGACAATGTAATAAAAGTACATAACAAAGCTATAGAAAATTCAGGAAAAAATACAGAAAAATAAAAGCTTCCAATGGGTTTTGTCTTAGCCAAAAATTGTTTACTGCAAATAAAACATTAATAAATGGCTTTATACAAATAAATACATATTTTAAAACGTATCTGAAACACGAATTCCTCCTGTTTCAAAATTTTAAACTATGTAAAATATGAAAATGATGGGCTATAATGGCCAAAGGTTGGTAACAAGAGTCTTTATTTTGCAAACTATACAGAAAGAGTAAAAAAGAAAATGCATTATACTTTTCAATCATACATAGGATAAACATTAAATTTAGTATTTAATATGTAGAAATTAATTCAAATAAGAAACTGATTTTCCTTTTAGTTAATGATAGGAAACCAGTGAGCCATTTTTGAAATTATACAACCTGTAGTATTACATTATACAGGTCACGTCAATTTTATTGTGGGCAGAAAGCAAGAGACATGATATGAACAAAGACGGTGGAGTCCCAAAATGTCTACACAATTAATTAACATGCTAACATAAATACAGTGATTAAAGTAATTTTCTCTACAGTCAAATCTTCAGTGCTACTCTACACAATAATTATAAACTAGTCCACATGGTAATTACTTAACAATAGGAAAAAAAATAAAATAACCCATTTTCTTCATTCCAGCAGCAGTACCTATACTGGTATTAATTTGGTAATTGGGTGTACTTAGCTATTGCCTAACATCCTATACTGGTATGCATGCTAAAACCTCTCTATTTCTATTTTGCAAGGCACCTTTACAATACGTTCTCTAAGTTTCTGCACTAGTAACAGAAAACAACATGAATTAAGAGAAAGATGCAAAACTATTTCCCAAATTAAGAAAATAAAAATATTACTATACATTTATTAAAAACTACTGTGGGGCAAGTGCCAATACTCTGAAACACAGCCATATATAAAGATAATATAATTTTAAGCAATTTTTTTCCCCAGGTAAAATATTTATGCTAATCTGATTAGAGAGAAATAAAGCGTGAAGCAACGTTTGAGTAAATAATGATAAAGCCTCCACAACCTTGACATGAAAGAAAAAATAATTAAGGAAGGACAAGAAAAGTTTAGAATTACAGAATTGGTGCTTGTCTACACTACTGCTTTTGAAAAATCCTTTCGATAATCTAGCCACTTCCTAATTAAAACATAACAACAAACGCAAACACCAAGGAGAACTTTATTTTTTCCTCCTGATACATTTTTCTCCCTACCTTTGGTTAATTAAAGGCTGGTGACACGCTACTTGTGCAATAAAGTTTTTCTTCAGTAATACGTTTTTGATTTACTAAATGGACAATTTGCAAAGCCTGCAGAGCCTGAATCACTGACAGAACAAGGTTAAGTTATGTGTTCTGAAGAGGACATAGACAGTTCCAAGTAAGGGCAAATATCGTTTCACCAGAGTTTTAAAGAGACTGGCTGTCTTTATGGTGTGCTTTGTACACTTATATTTTCAGTAGCACATGACATTTCTTTCTTCAGACTAGACTTCAAATGTGTTTTCTTCAGCGCAAAGGCATTTAAAAACTCAAAAAGCACATTATATAATTATTCTTATTTAAACAAAAAAAGTCTATGACTCCAGCTGCAATATTTGAAATAATCATACAAAATATACATGTTTGTTAGAATCCTTTTGATCTTGGAGAGCAAAGGGATTTTATGAAATGTCATCCTGTAAATCATAGAAAGGTACAATTCATGGACCGCCTAATAACATCAAATATATCCATCATGATCAAGGTCATCATCATCATCATCTCCTTCATCTTCATCATCATCTTCGATTTCATCTTCATCATTCATTATTTCATCTTCATCATCTTCATCATCTGTCCATTCATGGAAATCGCCAGAGGCAAAATCACCTGAAGTCTCTAAATCGATAGCTAAAAAGGTATGATAGTTACAGAAAAGACAGATAAGATACACTATGTATTTATAGTATCATATACATAAACATACAAAAAGCACACCAGAATATTTAGTTTCAGGTCAATCATTTATTTTAAACTACACAGTATGACACAGAAACAAAACATAAATAATACAAAAATTCTTTTGTCTTACAAGAAAAAACACTCCAATAGAGATTAATTTCTTAACGTTAACAAAAGGAGACAAATTTTATGGATTTGTAGAACTATTAATGAAAACCAGAAACAACTGAAACAAATTTAAGTCCCGTTTACAAATGACGATAAGGACTACTGATAATATACACTGCCTATTGTTCAGTTCTTACATACTATCTTGAACTATCTAGAACTGTCCACTTTTCTAGAAAGGATCCTGGATTAGATGGACAATAGGCCTGGAGTTTGTATGTCAAATATTGTCTTGTATTTACCCTTTGTTTCAGGCTACGTTCTTTTGTTGCAAAATAAGTAGAAAGGAGTAATATAAGACATTTTTTATTGATATTTTTTATATCTGGGACATCAAATAAAGGTGACAGGGGAATTCCTAGAAGAATTTGCATGGTTCTGAAGGAAAGGGAAAAATAAGGGAAGATTTAGTGTGCTAGGAACTTTTGGCAATTCCCTCAAACATAAACTGAAGAAATGTGAAATTGAATTCACTAGCATGCTGATTATCCAAAGGGATTTCATCAAGTATTTTGAGGTTTGTCTAATGCTACCCTAGATAATTCTTTTTCCCTAGTTTTACATACACTGTGTCAAGCACATATATGAGGTTTATTAATAGCTGACACAACGACAGGAGTTGTAAAAAAAAAAAATGTAGTAAGAATAACAAATTATAATTTGTTATTTTTTGTTTCAAAATCCATATAGTCAGGTCTCCCATCTGTTCTTGCTGAAGAAATTGAATCCAGTTGACAGTCAAAGAAAATAACACCAGTAAACCAAATGCCACAAAGAGTTCTTAACTTACCACATTCTGCCACACCATTTGTTCTGGATCCCGTTACCTCATTGCCGTATCTGTCAACACACCAGCACTGCCCTACACTTCCATGGCACTGACTTGGTTTGTAATATCCATCTTCATCACATAATGGGATGTACTGCCCTGTGATATGCAAGTATTGAATAAGAATATTAAAAATGTCCTCTTGGCCAATGTAACGATTATAGCAGAAAGTAACTACCTTTTGCTGTTTCCTCATTCCAAGCTCTAAACTGACTTGTTTACTATTACTAAGTTCAGTTAAGCGGAAAGTGACTGAATATATTAAATGTCAGAGGGAAAATAACACGTATCAGTCTTGGACTGATTTCAAGAAACAAAGTGAACAATCTTCCTTCACATTTTTCATTGATCCTGTGATAGTATTCCTTACTCACTGATTGTTTCAGGCAAGATCTTTGTTGCATTCTGGGAAAAAGGCTCAAATGTAGCACCCAACCCTAAACGCGATGTTCTATAATCTGTGGAGCACAAACAATTCCAGATAATAAGAGCCAGGCTTCCTAGACTAACAAACTATCTGCTACAACACTGAGGAGCTATTTTTATTTAATATATGTTTTACAATCCACTTAGTTACCAAATATTATTTAATCCCACCACAGAAGACAAATACAGTGCAACACACCAATGTTATCAACAACAAATGTAATAAAAGAATGTTAAATTTGCATTTATATGCAAAATACCAAGGTAAATGAGTGTCTTAAGCCAGAAGAGTACAAGAGACACACCAAGAGTATACCATCTCCCACAGCATCCTCATAGGTAAACTGAGGAAGTGTAGTCTGGATGACTAAGTAGTGAGGTGGGTCATTAATTGGTTGAAGGGAAGTCAGAGCGTTGTGGTCAATGGGGCAGAGTCTAGTTGGAGGCCTGTGTCTAGTGGAGTCCTTCAGGGGTCTGTGCTGGGGCCAGTGCCCTTCAATATATTCATCAATGACCTGGACGAGGGATCAGAGAGCACTGGCAGCAAGTTTGCTGATGACACAAAACTGGGAGGACTGGCTGACACACCAGAAGGCTGTGCTGCCATTCAGCGAGACATAGACAGGCTGGAGGGCTGGGTGGGGAGAAATCATATGGAGTTCAACAAGGGCAAGTGTAGAGTTTTGCACTTTGGAAGGAATAACCCCATGTGCCAGTACAGGTTGGGGACTGACCTGCTGGAGAGCAGCGCAGGGGAAAGGTAGTGGACAGCAGGATGACCATGAGCCAGCAATGTGCCCTCGTGGCCAAGAAGGTCAATGGCATCCCGGGGTGTATTAGGAGGGGTGTGGCAACTAGGTCAAGAGAGTTCCTCCTGCCCCTCTACTCTGCCTTGGTGAGGCCACATTTGGAATATTGTGTCCAGTTCTGGGCCCCTCAGCTCAAGAGAGACAGGGAACTGCTTGAGAGAGTCCAGCGCAGAGCCACAGAGATGATGAAGGGAGTGGAACATCTCCCTTATGAGGAAAGGCTGAAGGAGCTGGGTCTCTTTAGCTTGGAGAAGAGGAGGCTGAGGGGTGACCTCATTAATGTTTATAAATACGTCAAGGGGGTGTGTCATGAGGACGGTGCCAGTCCCTTCTCAGGGATGTCCAATGACAGGACAAGGGGCAATGGATACAAGCAGGAACATAAGAGGTTCCACAAAAATATCAGAGAAAACTTTTTCACTGTGAAGGTGACAGAGCCCTGGAACAGGTTGCCCAGAGAGGTTGTGGAGTCTCCTCTGGAGACATTCAGAACGCATCTAGATATGTTCCTGTGTGACATAGTGTAGGTGATCCTGCTCTGGCAGGGGGCTTGGACTAGATGAGCTTTTGAGGTCCCTTCCAACCCCTGACATTCTGTGATTCTGTGAGTACAAGAGACACAATCAAGGACTTTGGTTAGCCAGAAACTTGCCTAAGGCAGAATAATCCACTGTGTTTAATTTGGAACGAACAGAGATTTTTTGAAAGAAACATAAAATGTGGACAAATCACAATGAAAAAACCTAAAACATTAATATGAAAACATTTTCGAAGTGTACAGTTTTTGTTAGAAACCATCCATACAGTTCTGACTTTGGGCCAACCCTTTTATTGCAGCTTTTATACAGTGGCTAACAGTAAAATGAAGATTTTACATTTCAGTAATGTTGATACAGTATAAACTGATTCACAACAGAGATTTCAATTACTTAAAGAATATTAGAGGTAAAAGATCAGCAGAGATACTAATTTAGGAGTGCCTTAGACTGTCCCCTCTATAAGCTGTAAAAATGAAGCTTCCATTAGTATAATAAAACAGACGCAATATCTTTTGGTAGTCAAGGTAATAAAACTAGGTTTAATAGCTTTCAAAAATTTCATAAATTTTGTTGCTAGAATTTACTGTGGTCTATCTTTGTTGGATTAATATTGATTTTATGTTGCTGTTTCACTAGTGTTATTTATGTAAGCAATAAAACCTTCAAAAGAATGATCTATGGCTCACCTAGGAGCTTCTTTCCTCCTTGCTGCTTCTGAATGTTGCTGAGTTCTGTCTGGCAAGGTGGGTCTAAAATGACATACAAAATGTTAAACAGATTACACTGCATCTAGGAAAGAAAGCATATGGCTACGTTTTCACTGTTTATGTTCTAAGGTCACTCTAACAATTGATCTTAAGAAATACACACATCTTGCATTTAGTAGTCTTGGTCGGATCTCTGAAATAAAAGAATTACTGCACCTTACTACAACTCCAGAATCACCAATTAGAGCACCACCATGGATTTCTGCATAAGGCCACTCCCAGTTAACACAGTTGTAAGTGAGCAACTAGTCACTAGTCTGAGGACCGAGGAATGCTACTCTATCACACCTTACTTTATCAGTCTACAGAAATCAGATGGTGACTGTGAAGCTTGCCTCATGATTAAAAGAGGATGGCTCTTTCAATTTTTACCCTTTTGTCATTGTTAGAAGCTATGCTCAAGTTTTGTATTTCATATACTATGCTAAGAAAATAAGAATCTTTTCCACTGAAGTCTCCAAGATTGTGTTTCTATTGCAAAAATTTAAGTCTGCATCTCATGGGTACAAAGCCCCATGCTCAGCACACTAAGTTAGAAACAGTGGCCAAACTTTAGATGGCTCTAAGAGGCAGAATATGTATTAAAATTCAGTTTTCCATTTTTCAGTTATAGTTTAGTCAGGTTTTGAACCATTCAATTTTCTACTGTCTATAAACTCAACTCACAGAATGTGTCATGAATAGGAAGGAAGGAAGATGTGAATGTGTTTATGTTACTGTTAAATTAGTGAATCAAAGACAGCAAAGTACTAATTTTTGAATGCTGATACAGTGCACTACATTCGACCATTAGCACAAAGGTGTTTCTCATTCTGTATCAGCAGTACCATTACTAAGTTTACTCACATGTCTCTTTAGCTTATGCCGTTCCCAGACAATATTCTGATAACATCACAACACATTCCCATTCTATGAATATTAAATGCATTTTCCATTTTAGCAAAGTGATTATTCAGAATACATCTTTGCCATGCAATTAACTCGAGACTCTCTTCTGAAATGTAGTGAAACTACTTTTTTCCATGCAAACAGAAAAATACCTTCTGAGCGAGACTGGCCTAGCTCACTGATGGAGCACAGAGTCAGACTAGAACCCAGTCACTGTGCAAGGCAATGGGTTGGGCAAAAATCAGTTGAGTGGTGAGAATCCATGGCAGCCTTTCCTGAATTCCCCTACAGGAAAACCAAAGTGCTCACCCTTTTAGTCTGCTGAACGCAGCAAAAAATGCACAGAAGAGTGTAAGAATGGCAGTAACACGTTATAATCCGTGGAAGAGCCAATTTTGTGGAACTGCTCAAATTGGTGAGAAATGCCTAGGTGAACCGGGGATCAAAAATATATTTCTGGTGAACACAGAGACACTTGCCTGCCATAGCCCAGATATTATTATATCTTTATTATTATATCATAGCCTTTGATATTATTCATGAGTTCTTTATTAACAGAGTAAATGGAAACTGGAAGACAATCCCACACTGACAGCAGAATGTCATATTCTCTTGGCTTTACATTTTAAATACTATTTACATACCCCATACATCTAAAAAAGCTTATAAACATTTACAGTGGCCTCAACTCTGGTGGGTCACGTTTTCATACTAAATCTATAAAGATTCTTTTCAGAGTGATGGCCTTAAAAGTAGGCTCTACTTTTAAAGTACTCTTCACAGGAGTCTTAGTGCCAGAACAAATTTTTAAGAGATGTCTTTCCAGAAAATCAAGCAGTTTTCTGTGTTTATTCTTGAAAATCACTAGGAGTTGATATTACTGGGTGTGTACTGGGTTTTAACCATTTAGTCTTTAAATATTTGCTGTGGCTATATAAAGCTTTACATTCCTTGTTGTAAGAAGTGCTTCGATGGTGATCACACTCACTATTCTGCCAGAGGTGTTCATCACTTTTCAAAACCAAGCCTTCGGTCTCTCCTGATGTTTAAAGGGTTAAGCTCTTAATTGTACATCATTCTGAGGATCAATTATTTCTTAAATCAAAGGTATTTTCAGTTAACCAGTAATCTAAAAAATGATAGTCATTTATGTGCAAATGTATCACAGGCTAGACAAATTCAGGATTTTGGTGGACTTGGCAGTGTTGGGTTAATGGTTGGACTCATTATCTTCAAGGTCCTTTCCAAACTACATGATCCTACTCTAGTCTATCTTCAAAAGAAAGTGGAAATAAGTTGAAGGAGAAGAATTAGTCAAATAGGAAAAATACATGTATTTTTGCTCTATGGAAAAAAGTCCAAAATTAAAAGCACAGAGCTGCACACATGAGCACTAACAATGATGGACAATACCTAAAAAAACCTAAGAAATCTTCAATTGCAGCTATAAATCTTTGGTCGTGTAATTACAAAAAGGAATACCACTAACCAAAAAGGTAACAAGTCAATATGAGAAAGTTACTTACCCCAAGCTCTTCCTCTCAGAAGCTAGGTCTTCAAGATTCACACTTAAGCTTTGCTTCTCAGGATAAAAGCAGCAAAACCTCTTAACAATACTAAATCACTCTGGTGCTTAAAACTGTCAAAGAGAATGGCAGGCTAGAAGTTCAACCAATTCCTTTTGGTCCATAACATATCCTTTTTCCTCTCTCCCCAAATCATAATGTTTCTCTCTTTATTTTCCTGAGTCTGGAAAAGCTTTCTTTTAGATTTCTGAACTTATTTTAATTTTAAAAAAGCAGTCACTGGACAACTTTTGCAAGTCTTGAGCCAAGGAGAAAAAATTTCTTAACCAAAATCAATGCAGTAGCTTCCTCTGAAATAGAAATGAATCTGACACTAGTCTTTCTGATAATCTGAATAAATAAAAGACCTAATCATCTTTGCCCTTAATCTGCTTTCACAGGTGTGTGATAATCTGGATATAAATAAAAGACCTAATCATCTTTGCCCTTAATCTGCTTCCACAGGTGTGGCAGGAATTGTTGTTCTGACATCAGTGCATTGCTACACGATTGATTTATGAACCACTAAACAGGAGCCATCCACAGTTCTTCAGTGGTCAAAGTACTGACGCACACCTGAGTATCCCATGTTATTAATACTTGCCCTTGAAATATAAATATTCAGTTTGTCAAGTGGTGCTGCAAGGCTAGCACAACTAAGCTTTGTTACCAAAAAGAGGCACATTAACATAGCAATGGGAGTAAAACTGGTAGATTTGACAAAGAATGCCTAGGATTTTTAACAGACATGCCTCAAGGAGCTGCGACCCACACAGTGAGCCCCCACCTTTTCCAGATTCTCCATCTTATTAAATTACAAAACAGTGATTTTCCATCTATCAGGTGAACAATATTTGGCAAAGCCCCTAGCTTCTGGTTTATGGTCCACTGCAGATTAGGCTGCCATGTTGTGCCTTGCCTGTGCTTGAGGTCAAGTACTATAATTATCCTTGGACAACTGAGGCTTGAACCTGAGAGATTTGCAGTATCAACACTGCATTTCAAGAAATCTTTCTGGGGACCTCAATTATGTGTTAAGGCACGTTACATCTCCCTTTAGAACCATCTACAAACATATTTGAAGTCCTGCAATCTGAAAAGACTGATATAACAAATACAAATCACCATAACTATCATTCTTCTCTAAAGATGTCTTGCAGCCTTGACAGACAGAAGAGCCTGTAAGAAAAAAGCATCTAGAGGAGTGCTGGACTAATACATCCATGCAGAGGCCTGCATTAAAGAAATACTAAGGTGCTAAGCATTAATACTCTCAGCAAAACTGTGTATTTTACTCTGAAGTAGCGATGCCACAAAAACAAGACTATAATAACGATGAAGAACTGACAGGAAGAAAATTAACCTATGAACAGGCCAACACTGCAAACGCCTCAGCATTTCTCTAGATAAGCACTAAAATATTAAGCTACCGTTACACAACAAAAAAAAAAGTTTGGAAGATGAGCACTGAAGCACTTGCATAAATTGTAGTTAAAACTAGAGGGCAATACCAAACAAAGCATATAGGAAGACTTCCACAGAGCAGCAGCAAAATGCAGCCTCTGAAGTACTGAAGAAATGCATTACAGTGTCTTGGAAGTATCTCAGAACTACTAAACTATGCTTAAAGCAAAACAAGGCCAAGAAAAAATGCAATAAGCACCATCAAGCCATATTAGTCAAGGCAGGACAGCTACTACAGGAAGATCTTTTCCTAAGCAAGAAAGATCTGACTTAAGTATTCATAAGAAGTTGCTTATATTGACTATAAGTTGTGAGCAATGGGCAGTAATGGGTCAAGTGTACTGTAATGCATCATGACAGACCTCAAGCAGAAAGAATGAAAGAAGAATATTGCAAGTACTTGTCTGATCCTGACAGTCTTGAACTGTGAAATTAAGATCAAAGAGCAGGAGGGCTTCTCAGGTAACAACTCAAGCAAATGGTATGTATTTTTAAAAAGCACAGCTGAATGTCCAGTATGGTATGTATTGTTGATAAAATTTTGTATTCACTTTGAACATTGTTAATCAACAGTGTAAAATTGTAGATCCACCCAAAAGCACCTACTAAGCTCAATGAATACAGAAAGCTGTCTACATAGCTCAAAGCATTCTGTTAATATCAACTTATGTTGGTAAACATCAGAAAAAAGTCACTAAATTTCTCTACCCAGTCATCTCTTTGCTATTAATAGCAAACGTCTAGTTGAAGGTCTTGTTTAGATTGTTCAATCGAGTAGAATATAACCAAATATAAACATAATAAAAGTTTTAGCATAACACTGCAACTTATGAATAGAGAATTCAGGGGGTCACTAATACACTAGTGAGTTAGGACTTAGATAACTGTGCAAAAGCTAATAATAAGAAGTGACAAAAGAAGACTCTAAGTTTTTGTTCTTTTTACACATTCAAAAAAGAAGAGGAATACAGATTCTGTTGACAGTGTTTGTTTGGAGGGATGGAGTGCATGTTTAATGTACGACTGCCAAAACTGAGATTTCACCTTGTTTACGAAGTTGAGAATTTATCTTTTTTACTATATGCTCAAACGCACTGGTCTGAAAAGCTATCGAATCCATTTTAAATTGGCACCTTATCATGCCATGGTCAAGACAGTGAGGAAACTGGTAAAAAAGGGAAGAAAAGCTTGATAATGTTCCAGCAGTACACTAATCCAGTATTTTACACAAACAGGATTTTCAGGGTATAGAATGCAAAACTACTTGAAACTGATCTGTGGAAGTGCTATATCTTAAGGTGCTGGTCATGCTGTACATTCATTATACAAAATAGGTAGAAAGCCAACTTGTAGAAGAACCTTGGACCACACTAGGCCACATGCTCTGTGCTGTACTTTCTCTGACAATTGAAAAGAATTATGCTGTTCTCCAAAGAGTAAGGGTATTTATATACTAAGCTGAAATGATCGTCAGCATTTTTTTTAAGACAACCAAACAAAAGATGTTACTTTCTCTACTTTAAGAACCGCTGTACTTCTGGAATGGGTTATTTTTCATTTACTCATTTCCTTAGCAGTACATGCATGGTTATAAAAATAAAAGCCAAAATATTATTCTACTATAAACCAAAAAAGATTAAATGCTAACTTTTTATTACAAAGTTACCAAAGAAAAGAAGCCTGCTGTTTAGTATGTATCTACAGAAGTACAGCTTTATTTTTGTTCAGATTTATAACTGGCAGATGTGGCATGATAAAAATCTTTATTTTCACAGAAATCAGAGTCAAACCATAGTTGATGAGTGCTAATGGAAATTTATCACAAGAGTTTTAAGGGCACAAGTGAGATTTAAAAATCTAATATTATAATATTCAAAAAGGCTTAACTGGCTTTGCAAATTTTCCACCAAATCAGTCTTATCTACTCTACTGGCAGCAGAAATTCGGACTCCGGTTGCTTTTTATCCCTTTGAAATACTCCCTCATGTTACTCAGAAAAATCAAAGGGGCAATTCTGTCCAGTTTCAGTCAAAATTTAAAGAGTGAATTATTTGATTCATTGCAACTAATTTGAATTATTTTTTAATTTATAGGATGTCTCACCTACCTCTAAAATTGTTATAAGAAAATAATGCTTATAGGTTGTGTTTATTTAAAGAAATCACAGCAGGACACTAGCAAGATATTTGTCTAGGCAGTAAAAATTAATTGGTTTAAAGTCCAAATGACTGGAAGTAACTTTATCCATAATGTTTATTCAGTTATTTTATTAGGCTCACAAAATAGAACATTAAGATGCCCTCCTTTAGCAATAATAAAAGTTTAATTTATAATGCAGGCAAAGTAGACTGGGAAAGAAATAATTTAAGTAATTTTGTTCTTTATTTTGGTCTCTTTCCTCTGCATGTTTACTTGAAGTTGGCATGAGAAACAATATTGCTATAAAAGCATCAGCCATTGTTTTGCACTTTATTTAGAATCCTTGAATTTCTAGCGAGCCTTTCCACTTAGCTTGTGGGGGTTATTTGGTGTGGAGGTTTTTTTTTACTTCATTTTAGGTATTCACAACAGGTCAAAATCCTTAACACAAATTCATGGTACAGCATCTAAGAGCTTGTAGTTCACGGTAATCTTCATGTTAGAGAAAAGATAAAGCACTACACAAGGTCAGTCACATGCATATGCAGGTTGCTCTCATCTTTTACCTTGCTGTCTTTGGAAGCAGTAGCACCACTCATTGTTAGATATCAAACTGTCCTTGTATGTGTCACAAGAATTGAAGAACGCCCTGGTGCATGGCTCATTCTTGTCAAGGTAAATGCTTCCAAGTTCTGACTGGTCCAACAACAGGTCATAGTTCGTATCAAGCCTGTTAAACATCCATCCAAGGGAGTCTTTGCAAATTGGCAAAATGCTGGTATCAAATCCTTAGAGGAAGAAAATAAAGACAAAATCATATAGCTGCTGATTTCAGCCATCACAAAAAAATGTTGCATTATGGAATTTGCTCCAGTGGGATACATATACGTTGTATGAACAGTGTGTGCTATTGAAACACTATGTATAAATTATATGTCAGCTTCATTTTAAAAAAATCATTACTGTAACCTGCTAAAAAGTTAATCCCACCATCAGTCTCAAAGCATTTAGAAATAGCAGTTTTCATGTCAAGCATCATACCTATAACACACATATTATGTAGAATAATAAATGTTCTACAGTGAATTCCTGGAAAATAATTCTGTTTAAGAATTTTAGTGATATTATAAATCAGAGAAGTGAAGCTTAAGTGGTTTGCAATGTTTACAGAACGAAGAACAGAATACATTCCATGTAACTTATTGGAGTCCATCTTTTTCTTCCTATAACACATATTCAGCTCTATGAAAAAGAAAGACAAAACTCAGCCTCAGTAATGCCTTGAAAGTTACAATATTTTATCCTTACTTGGCATTATTCACATCTTGGAGAAGGCCATGGAAAAGATAACTGCTAAGATTTACTAATACAGCTAATACTAGACCTACTAATACAGCTTGCATGTTCCTAAGTTGTTGCTTGGAAAAAGGGCCACCAGGAACAGGCTGAGTTGATTATTCCTGTAGCCAGAGCTCAGACCTCACTGTTGTCTTTCCTGCATCAGCTGTAAAGTACATGCTGACTTGCACATGGCCATGGATGGCGAATTCAAAAGCCGACAAATTCAAAAGCTGACAGGCCTGTTCATGAGCTCTGGGCTGTACCACAGGCTTACGGTGCATGCAGCCAGGTAAGTATACACCCTAATAAAGAACAGAGATTTAGTGCTACTAAATATTGTTCTTCCAAAAACTTTTAAGCTAAAACTGAACACTGATAAAATGAGAATGGTGAATATGGCCGTAGAAGAATTGATACGAGAGCACACAGGAATTTCCATTTTCTACTTTGGTTTAAATCAAGCCTACCTGCCTTAGCTGTTGTTCAGAAAACAATAAAGAAATCTGCAAAGTGTTTCTGTACTGCTAAACCAGGTCAACTTGGATGACTGCATAATCCGATTTAGAAATCAGTAGATTTTCCTTTAGATAAACATGTATGTGGAAATGTCCGTGCTATGGTAGAACAACCATTTCAGAAAGAAAAAGAAGAAAGCGGATAGCCAAAAAAGAAGACAGACAAAAATCCCTGTGAAAGACAAGCAACCATATAAAGTCCCTTTCCCCAGAAATTCTAAACTAACTGACTTTTTATCACTTTTTCTTGCTTCTTGTTGATCTGTGGCATTCACTACTATTTCTACTTGACAGAAAGTAAAAAGGGGAAAAAAATAAAGCAAGCCATTTGATATTTATGAGAGTTTTTATGTGTCCAGTACAATTTAAAAACATATTCAAGTATTCAACTAATGGTCCTTCTCTTTCTTCCTCTTCAGACCCTGATAAAACATCAAGATAAAACAACTTTTGGGGTTTTTTTTTGTAGATTAGGAGGAGAAGAGAGAGACAGGACCCAATTGAATGAATAAAGATATACAGTAGAAGTGTTATTCAGCTTTATCTGTAAAGGTATCAGAATTATTTAGCAGGTGTTTCTGCCTTGAAAAACTCTGGAAAACTCCTCCGCCTCAAAACATTTTGTCTAAGGATGAATGTTCGGGATTATATTATTTCCCTCTAAGTCTCTATTCCTGAAGACCTCTTACCACTTCCCAGATACCTCTTTTTTCTCTGCTAGTCCTGCTTTAAGCTAGATATCATCCTCAAGACTTTGGACTCAGCAAGGGGTCAATGTGAAACATACAGTTTCCTATTCTACCTTTTCTGTGCCTACATGAAGGGAGGAATTATTCTTGTGCTCACAAAATTTTTCTGAATTTGGCATTCTGGACAGCTCACCAAACTGTAAAACAAGTTGCACAAAAAGAGTAAACATGAGGAGACAGATTTTAAAGAGTAAGACGGCAGCTAGAAGGCAATATAAGATAGAAAAGACTTTAAAGATGTATTCACAGATGGATTTTGTAGGCCGAAGTAGATAATTGTAGGTAATACATCTGCATTTGGAATCTTAAGCATAAGCTTATCGAAAGAGGTATCGCATTCAAGCTTAGGACAAAGTATTTTTAAATAAGCATTTGCCATCTATGCTGAAAAAACTCACACCATTAAGTACTTGGTATTTTATAACACTAGAAGCTGGTGTTATGTATTCCATAAACTCTACTTAGGCAAAGGGGAAAAAGCCTCCAAACACCTGTATATTTTATTTCTCTTAGTTTCAAATTTTACTCTAAAAAGAAAACAGACTTATCTGCAGAATAGTGAAAAACTACTGAATATTTACAAGTCTTTATGCATCACTAAATATTGGAACAGTACAGAAGATTTCATCCCTCCTTTTTATCTTGATTGCCTCAACTAGCATTAGCTTGTGAATTGAGTTCATCCTCTATCCCCATTCCTCATTTTTTTCTCATGTCTTTCTACAGAGATTCATTTTTTTTAAAGTGTGTCTAATAGAGATTTCCCACTGGATTTTTATCTATTATACTTGTCCTAGTTAAGGACAGAGCTTCAAATTAAAACACTGACATTGGAGTCAGCAATATCATTAAAAACCAGATGATTCCACTACAAATTACAGATTTCATCAGGAAAGTACCAGAAAAGTGACACTATGTTCTAATATTTTTTGTGAATTCAAATGAAGTTAAGCATAACTGTAGTTTAATATTTAAATACAGAGTTTGAATTTTATGATAAACACTTCCTGGTAAACATGAATATATTTTAACTGGCAGTTCAGAATTAATAAACCTACTTCATACAGTAACATTTCATATAAGAAAACTCTTTTGTTATTTCCAAGCCTGTAAAATAAATTTTATGAATATTAAAACTGTCATAACCTATCTATTATATAACATCATATACTGCAGAAAAAGCACTGTGGGTCATGGGGTCTGGCTTTCTACTAAATAACTGTTTGATGTAATAACTTCAAGAACTAACCAAGCTTTACCTTGAAAGCAGTTTATGTTTCTTTTTCCAGAATTTGCTTCTGAGGTAGTTTTTATTTTTATTTACAGTTCAAGTATTTTTGTTGCTCTTCTCACTATTTTTTTAGTTCTTTCTCTTCTCTGGTATTTAAAATTTTAGTGTTTTAAACAGTAAAAATCACATTGCTGCTTAGTTTTCATTTGGCTTGTTTCACCAAGCCACTCTTTCACAGCCATCAATCACTGCAGGATAGTGTAGAAATGTCTGAAATCTAGGAGCAGTCCACCTCCTCCAGAACTGCTACACCACATAAAGATCATCACCTCAGTTCCATGTTTACATTATATACCCTAGGAGATTACTGTGGTAAAGTAAAAATCTTGATTCAATTTTAAAGAATCTTTAAGGAACTGGCCAAACTTAAGATAAATAGAAGTCCTTTCTCTCTGCAATGACTTTCTTCCTCTACTACCATATTGATTAAATAATACAGGTGTCACTCTTGATGGTGATATACTTGAGAAAAGGAATCAGGAAAGCACTTCAGTACATACCTGGAGTTTAACATCTGCTAACAAGACTTGACAAATAAGGGGGTCAGGTAATACACAACTAAGAATCCCCAAATTCAGGTGACACAGAACTAGAAAATTAATTGTCCAAATCACAATTTTACAGTTGTGATACAAAACAGAAAGCAGAAACTGAAAGGGGAAAATTAGTATAGCTGAAGAACAGTCATTTATTCTCGATGATTTAAGTACCAGGACATTATACTGAGGAGAGCAAAAATATGAAATGAGATTTTCTCTTTCTCTCATTTCAACCATTTATTTGAAATACATTTCCATATGCCATAATGAAATGAGCTTTTATGCAGCTATTTTTGAACACTGTCTAGAAAAATGTGAAGTACTAGCTTAAGCTCTTTTCCTCAGACACAACAATCCCAAGGGAAGTATTAATGAGAAAGATATCCTCCTCTGTAGTTTACACACTAGCATTTAAAACATTTCCTCCAAGGAACCAAAAGAAAATGCTCCCGTGTTTCTGATTCTTTCTCAGAGGAGAATTTCAACTCTTTGTAAATATAATCTGCTTTTCATGGTAAAACTATTGTTTACCTGCTTCTTAAGCTCAGAAGTAATAAATCTGTGTGTACATTGAGGAACAAAGCTTTTGATATTATGTGGAAATCAAAACAGCATACATAAATACGGCTCACATATTTTATTATATAAAAATAACCTAATATGCAAGAGAAGTAAACCACATGATTCCTTCCAATACCAGTACAACATCCTGTGTAATAAAAGACGCTGACAAATCATACATGTGAATAAATAGGTCTTAGGACAGGACAAACCCAGGATAACTATGAATAAATAGACACGCACTCTGCTAGAGTCCTGACTGCCATTTAAATCATGGCTTTTTACCTGTTCAGCACGCAAGCTGCATAGTAAGAAGGTTTTCACTTGTGATGGATTTGTCTAATAATTTGGATACGAGAAAATCTTCACTTAACAGCATCTCATAGCTGAGGCCTACTGTGCACAAGCTGGGAACAAGTTTTTCTTCTAATGTAGTTTTATCTTGTTTACCTGCTTCTTAAGCTCAGAAGTAATAAATCTGTGTGTACATTGAGGAACAAAGCTTTTGATATTATGTGGAAATCAAAACAGCATACATAAATACGGCTCACATATTTTATTATATAAAAATAACCTAATATGCAAGAGAAGTAAACCACATGATTCCTTCCAATACCAGTACAACATCCTGTGTAATAAAAGACGCTGACAAATCATACATGTGAATAAATAGGTCTTAGGACAGGACAAACCCAGGATAACTGACTTCCATTTTACAACAAAAGGTACAAGGTAAAGAGATAAAGCACAGCTGCAACATCCCTTAAACACCTGTGAAAGTTTGCATCCTGAAGTCTTTTCTTTTCCAGCAAGTGCTCTAAAGAATTTTATAGAGAGAGTGTATGGTGGGAAAGCAAGATGAATCCTATTGCTGGAGGCTACCTTTTTGCTAATAGATTAACAGTTCAGGCCAAATGTATTCTGTGGGACACCAAACTGACCATTTTATTAATAGGAGTGACTGTTAAGGAAAAGTATAAGATACTTGAAGAGCAAGAAATAAAATAAAATGCTACAGTAAACATTTATATATGTTTCTTTGTGTATATGAGTAATTTGGTACGGAAGATTGAGTCAACAATAGTGATGTAATTCATTAAAAGTCTTAATGTTGAGTAAAGATGGATTACTTTAAAATTCCTGCTCAGAACTACTTAGAAGTAGTTGGCCTTCTTCCCGCTTTGCCTGGGCTCACACCAACCTAACACATGCAGAAAGCCATTAAAAGAACATTTTCATTCTAGCAAACTAGAACTATGGTTCAGGTTGCCAGGCTCTACAAGTTTGCAATAAAGCTTACGGGACATTTTCTGAGATAATCACAGGATGTAGACAAATACTTAGGCAGTCAGCATTTTTAAGACATCAAAAATTTTGTTTAAAACTGCAATTTTTTTTATAGTTTGTAACTGTACAATGATTGTATGGGAGCGTACAGACAGGAGTAAGCAAAAATGTATTGTTCTGCTTATGAATTCTGTCTGTACATCAGGGTTTCCAAACATGCTTCAGCAATGAAGATCAGGGAAACTTAATTTATCTTCATGTAATTTTAGCTGTGTCTTTTCATCGATAAGGAACTTAAGAGTCAGAATGAAGTAAAAACCTCTGAGCAAAGATTAGAAAATGTTAATTTTATTTACACTTTGCTATACAAAATTTGTCTTTTCCTATTGCAAGTTTGTAGGATATTTAGCAATTTTAGTGTAATAATATCTCACCATGCTAGTTCTAGACAAGTCAGTTATAAGTAATTTTCTTTCAGATTTCTTGTATTTTTATTTTATTTTCAAAATTATTAGTGTATTAGATTCCACATAATTATACTTCTCCCAAGTTGTATAAAGATTCTCTGTTACCTTTGGCCTCTGGTCTTTCATCTTCCATCATGATAAGGTGCACAAACATTCTTCAAAAATAGACTGCCTGTTAGCAGACATACGTGTATTTGTTGTGCTTTGCGTTTGATGCATTAATTCCCTAAAGTTTTATCACACAAAAATAATACAGAACCAGAACAAATATTTTAGAAGACTATAAACATTTTCAAAATCTTGAAAAGACTTCAGAATTTCAATTTTTCAACTCTTATTTCTCCATCCACAAGGGAATAATAATGGGAGTTATTACTGTAATATGGGGGTAAAGCATCCTTTTCCCCTTTATGTCATCTATTTGGACCATAAACGCCCTGAGCACAAGATTTAAGTGTTTATATAGCATTAATAGTAATGATATACACCTAGATATATGCAATCTGAATACATTTGGACACAAAAGAGATTTTGGAAATAAAATTCTATTAATTATTTGCAATATTCTATTCTGCATTACTAGTAAGATTCAGGGTTGGAAAAAAATGTGTCAGTTAAAAAAAAAGTAAGATAAACCCACAACAATGTAGGCACCTTGCCATTTTACACTTGTTGCCTGTATATTGATGACCCTAGCAGAACAGCTTAAACTCCACTGTTTTTTTGTTCAGAAATCATATTTATGACTGTACGGATCAATTTCATAGCTGGAACACCTCTGAAAAGTGCCAGCAAGGCACTATATACTTGCACCAGATCTAGCTTCAACAGAAGGACTGTGCCCAAGCCTTTTAATAAGTCCTGTCCCAAGTGCCACCAGAGAGACTGAAATACAAAAAATATTAAAGGCAAACAACCAGAAAGGATGGCACAAATTGCTTTTTATAATGTAGAATAGTTTTTCAGTGAGCAAGGACCTCTGTAAAGAGAATAAAGGACAGCCTGGGGGAAAGGGTGCCAAAACAGATTTTTAACTCCCCAAGGGTAATGAACAACTCCAGGAATGTACTGGAATCATCGGGACTCTGAAAGGGAAAGCTGCATTCGGGTAGCTTTTTGTAATAGCTGCTGTTCTGTACAGGTCACTGAGTTTCATATGCTAAATACAAGATCATTATACCTGATTAAGAAGTTCTTTGCAACATTTATTTCTAGGTGTATCTCTTGGACATTTCCAAAAAAGAGAGTCTGGACTCCTTGGTATACTTAAAAATTAATGTGTTTTCAACTTCCTATGACTTTGGAGACTGATTTGGAGGGATTTCGTTAGGGATACTACAGGTTAGCTCTTGAAGAACAGTTCAAAGAATTTCTTAATGGTACAAGAAAGAGCACTACCATGTTGAATGGTTATAATTATTCTTGTTTCTTTGTGTGCTTACAGGGACATAGTGACCCAGCATTTTCTTCTAAAATATGTTTATTTCCCCTAAGATGTGGTATCTTTTGCTACCTCAGATGAGAAATTTTGAAGTCCAGAAATTTACATAGCAGAAGGAACATAGAGCTGCATTAATAAAACTAGTTTTTATACAATTTTTGCAGCCCCAAATCTGCAAATGAAAACTATTACTGGTCATATATTAATTTCACCACCTTGTGTCTATAGACAGGCTACCTTTTTGCAGTAGCCCATCAATTAATTTGATCCAGTAAATACTGGCTAATTATAAAATCGAGGAAATACCATGCAAATAGGTTCTTTTACATTTGAAAGCATTTTTTTCACAATTAGATATATGCAGTTTAAATAACTAACCACAGTACTAAGACACTAGATTCTAAACAGTTATTGTTCAAATGTTTTGTGAAACACTGTGGGGTTTGTTGAAAAACTTTTTTCAAAGAAAAGAAGAAAAGAGAGGAAAACTGAATGTCTCACACGTAACCATTTTCTGCAGTTAGATTTGCTTTCTTTTAATTAAAAGAAAATAAATACACCAAAACCTATGATCAAACTTGCATGTTTACTTCCTAGCATTCC
>NW_009722829.1:32988-44248 GCF_000703405.1 Apaloderma vittatum
GCAAACTTTTCAACATTCTTGTAACAATACTACCTCTATTTTAAGGTTGATGAAGTTTAACTCTTTGAAACTCTAATCTAAAACCAGGTAAGTAATCAATTACTATGTTGTAACGTATTCTAGCTGTTTAGGATTAATTTCTGTCACATCATGTTACAAGTGGAAGTCAAACACTTCTGATAGCATATGTTTTAAATCCATAGTACAATGAGAACTCTTTTTTTTCCATACAGATTATATTTCCTTACTTGCTGATGAAAAAGAGCCCTGAAAAGATTCTTAACCACCCAAATCAATTCTTCATTGAGTAGAATCCAGCCTAACCTGTGACTAAAATTTCATATGCCATGGAATGATTCTCCATGTGAATTCCTTATACTGTCAAAGGAAAGAACTTCTTGACTTTGAAGGCTCCCAAAATGAAATTCTGAAAACTGGGTCAGAAACACATTATTTCCTTCCTCAGTTGGATCAACTGTATTTCTATAGAAGATGCTCATCTGAAGGCTTTATAAGGCAAATGCATCTCTCTACTTGCCCTATAAAGATTCCTTTACTAGCTCAGCTTAGGTGAGAAAGATCCCACAGATCCTAAAAATTCGGAGGAAGCTAACGAAAATGGGACCGTAACATTTTCTGCAGAAGACCTCCTCATGCTCACAGACCTCACAGATCAAAGTGCTTCATGCAGTTAACAATCTGTTCTAAAAATACTCACATATCTCACAACTTCTTTGGTCTACATAATCCAACCAGATGTTATAATCTGCACTGTACATGAAGTGCCAAAATATGAACTTTTAGGATATACTATATGTAAAGCCTATGTCAGGCAGATACCACTTAGTCTTACGAGTGTTGATAATGCTATAGTAAGTGGCTGTTGTGAAAATTTGCAAACAAGTGATAAGATAAATGTGAGGATAATATATCCATGTACACAGCATGATACAAATATCTATCTCTGCTGCATTTTTGACCTTACCTGTTTAGTGAGCTGCCTTCAACAAAGTGAGTATTCAGGAAGAAACAGGACTCTACCCAATGTTTCAGATGACCTTTAACTGAGCAATGTGCTAACGCTAACTATATTATTAGGTATGTTTTATTTATTACTACACAATAAATGCTTACTTAAGAGCCGCAAACTTTGCATTTATGTTGTTTTTCTTATTGGATGAGAAGGAGATCATGTGCCAGTCGTGGGCACCAACCAGAAAGTAAACTGAAAATAGCTATTTTTTAAATGTGTTTTTCTCACTATCAATAAAAAGTGACATTACTGTATTACCACTTTACCTCAGAAATATTTCTTCTCGCTGTTAAGTATTCCCAGATAACAAAGAATCATCTTTAATTCATTATATTTTACAGAACTATTTGTATTTCCTTAGCATGAAAAATCACACAAAGAAATGACATTTCCAGTTAAATGAAATACATGAATTTCTTGAAAGAAGGAAAAGCAATGCCACAAACAGCAATCAAACAAAAGAATAGAAAAAAAATTAAAAATCCCCAATACTTTAAAAGTTAATAATGAGAGAACTAAGGTAAGCAACTAGTGGCCAAGTTTTGTGAAACATATCCTCTGGAGGAATTCATAATTTGCTTTTTGTATTAATGAAAGGTGGAGTTTTACAGCTTATGAAATCTAATTTGACTCTCCTTCACAGTAGGCCAGCACGCCTAAAACTATCACCGCACACTTCATTTGCTATTTAAATAATCCCTTTGATAACTACATTTTAAATTTCACTACTTTCCACAACACCAAAAAAAACCCTCTTTAAATATCTGAGGGGCTTAAAACCAAAATAAGTCTCTACAGTGTCTAATTCCTTAGTACTGTTGAGTCTTTTCCAATTTGAAGTATATTCTGGAAAAAATCCTTTATACTCACAAGCTTCTTTTCTATATATTTTCCTACACCAGTGCCTACATTGGCATCAACTAGTAATGACGGGTCACACATAATTACAGCTCCTGTATATTATTTCTTAGGGCTAACCAGTTAGCAATTCACTTTTCTCTATGGAAAAGTTGCTCAAAATCCCTACTTGCTCCTTTTGTTTTGTCAAGCTCTATCGGGCTCTATCAGACAATTTGATGGCATTCCCAAATGAAAGCATTATGAATGGTAGCTGCCATAAATTCGTATAAGCAAGAGGTCTGCCAAAAACGTTGAAAGCTTAAAGTGAACATCTTCTATCGGCAGTAAGCCATAAATAAGAAATTAACTTTAGAAAAACACGAAGTTACAGTTTTGTACACGTCTATTTAAAGCACACAAGAATAAGGCAAGTCTTAGCAACTGAAATATAAAAGTACGGAAACGTATCAAAGAGAACATCAAATAAGACAAGTAGAAATCTCTTACTGGTTCTTTCAGGCCTTTGAACAATCCTAGTCTTCTTATTCTGAATTCCACTTTCATGAAGTGCCTTAAACCAGTCTCTCAATCTGTTTGCAACTTCCCTGAATTCCAGGTCACTGCACACTGTAAAACAAAATGCAGGGCTGTTTAATGTTTCTCTCCTGGGTGCTAAATAGAACATTACAAAATATGCTAAAAAAAGAAAAGGAAAACACATAATATAAACAGGTATGTTCCACAGATTTCCCCAATTCTAAACATTCAGCTTCATTATTCAGGTATGCCTTCAAAACCCAATTATGGTCCTCAGAAATAAATGCCTGATGTATACAGCAATTATGAAATTGCATCTATCTAGAAATTAAAGACATCCTTTGCAAACTACTATAGTCAGTTCAAGCATAGAAAATTTACATCTTCCTGTAGATGAGGCTGTATGGCAGAAGCACCCATAACAGTCATTTGGAGTTTCACTGCTACGTTCACTAAGGCAATAGTAATGAAAGCCCTCTGGGAACAGGGCAGAGATGTGACACTGGCAGGTAATGCAGGAACACCCAACTTGCTTTTTCCAATGCTGAAGCATGAAAAGAGCACGTAGGGTTGCCAAAGAAAGTGCTCCAAGAGTGTCCTGAAAGCTTATTCGACTGAATGCAGTTTTACAAACCGAGATTCACGAGCACCTAACTGCAAACAGGCAGCTGCACAGCTGCTTGGTGATGGAAAGGACGGCTTCACTGACCATAAACTGCACAGGAAGAAAAAGCACGCAAGAGTAAAGAGAGCATCTGTAACACCAAGAGCAGCAAATTAGTGTCAGACTGGCTGAAGTGTTGTACAGGACTGGTAGTTAGTCTGGAGGCCAGCAGCAGGAGCAGATTACACACATGTGCAGTCAGGAGGCCTATTCATCTTTAGTATTAAGCTGTTGGACAAGACAAAGAGAAGGTGTGCTTGGAGCAAGCAGATATCCCTTCCAGAGCTCTTGTTTTCCCATTCCATGTGCTTGAGAGAAGTTGGGAGAAAACAAGACAAACAACAGGACCTGGAAGATGACAAAAGCAGGAAAGGCACAGGGTATATGCTTCCCTACATAACAAAATATCTTCCACTGCCTGTGTCAGCAGTTATCCCTTCCAAATCAGGATTGTTTTCCAGGTTTACCAGTAACTAAGTTACAATCTGAAGAGCTCATAACTAAGCTAGCGGAGCTTCACAGTGATGCTCTTGAAAACAGATCTCCGGTTCAGTTTATTTTTATTATGCAGCAATCCACAATATTTGGTGATATAGCCTTCAGCACACTTTATTAAACTGAACAACACTGTGAAACACCTTTTTGTGTTCTACAATCAGATCGAAATGTGTCATTTTGTCAACAACTATCAATGTCTGTACAACAGCAGGCATCTATATTAATTCTTTGCTGAATCCTCTCTTCAGACTCTAATTCTCTCCATGAAAGACTTAGGTGCAACTTACACACTTATTTGCATGTATTATGAACTGGTGTTTTTATGAAACTTGTTTGGTACTTTTCTCTTGTGTAATGGAACAATCTACTTCCTGATAATTTGATAGTGAACTGGGGAAAACTTTGTTTTTAATGAGATATAGGCATATATGCTCAAAACCGTCATCTTAAACCAACTAGATGAAAATGGTCTCCTGAGCCAAGAACACACATTATAATTCAAACTTGTGGGATTTCTACGTTTGCTGCAATGACACTTTCCTTTACCAATCCTGGCATTAGTTCACAGGCCAGCATAAAGAATCAAATATTAGCTTGAGACACTCTGCTTCTCTTTAATTTCCCCTCCCATTACTAGTGAAATAGAATAGTACTGTTCTCTTCTCTACTATCCACTCTTGGTTTAAGAGAAAGACTTTCAGAACTGAATCAAAGGGTATAGAGCATACCACCATCATCAAGGGTACCTGACCTAACATCTAACTACTTTATCTATCCTGCACAACACTGTAAAACCACCACAGGCCCCAGAAATAACATAGCTACATTAATGTGATGCACTGATCTCGTGATTTTAATCTACTTCTAACCTGACTATGTGCAGTGCTACTCTGATTAACCTCTGATGCTATGGGCACCTACTTGGAGCCAGCATATAAGCTCATTTATCAGCAAAGACACACACATATATCCATATAAAGACACACGTATACACATACAGACACACTTTTATCCATATGTGTGTCTGTGTGTACCCATATGTATGTGTATATATATACATACACATATATATATATATATATATATATAAAAAAGGGAAGCATAAGGAAGTGTCAGCTACAAATAACAGCTTAGCTTGAGTAACATTAACAGAAAGATGCACATGGCAGCTGCACGATATAACGTATGAATTCCTCTTGTCTGCAGAAGCAGCCAAATCATCTTCTAAGCTCATTAAGGTGTAAAAGCAAAGCACGAAGAAGAGGAGATTGTACCTTTTTGGCTATTAGGTATAGGAATAAAACAAACTGTAAGAATAAAATTAAAAAATCCTCGGTGATTCAGCATCTGGTACTAGCCAGTATCATACGCAGTATAAGATAATATGACATTTTCTGTGCTCCTCTGAATTGCGTTCCTTTCAAAATGGAAGACACATATGACATATTTTGGGCATCAGACACATCTTGTACCAGATCTCAGATTAGGGGCATTCTTTAAACTTCTTCTTATAGTCCTTTACCCAAACTTTGCTTGGAAATTTAAATTATAGCTTTCATCTCAATATAAAGAATGAAAAACTGGAATTTTTGCTTCATTTCAATGATTTTGATAACTTTACCATGGGAATAGATTACCTTCAGAAATCAAGGCAATGCAAAACAAACTGATAGAATCTGTCATTTGTCTATTTTACACCCCATAGCTACTCACCTGCTGGAGTCAACTCTCAAACATCTCAGGTAATTACATATACAGTATTATTAATTTAAACGCACAGTGAATTTTTGCTTCATGACATTTCTAGTATGTCATGTAAAAATAGATGTCTTTTCTACATGAAATATACACAAGATGCAGCAGAACTACACTAATTCAGACAGTTTACATAGACAAACTGTTTTCAACAAGGATTTAAAGCACGGGTTGATAACAATGTCTCATATTTCAATATCTGAGTATCACAGTTTTTTAATCAAAGAACATTTAGCTCATCTCGGAGAAAGTTTTAAATGGCAAAACCAGCCAGAAAAATATAATTCTTGCCATGAAACTTTCTATCAATCATTTCATTTCCATAGGATACTTAAACTATGGTTAAAAACCAACTAATCATATAAACTAATTTTGAATGCTGAAAGTAAAATACACTGGATTTTTTACTCTGGTTCCCACACCCTCAGCATTGGTTTTTTTTTTCCCTTCTCTATTTTGGAATTTTCCACGGAGAAACTTAGGCTTCAGTTTTCAGTATATTTACCATTTTCCAGAATGCTTTTCAAGATCTAGCTATCCAAACATTAAAATAGCAGAATAATAATACGAAAAAAAGTAATTAAGAATGTACTTTTCATTTTATGGTTCCTGTTAAGTGGATTTGGTTGAGGCTATTTAAGGTTAATTCCTTTTCATCTGATATCAGTATTCACTCATTTCTATCGTTACTCCTGAATACGGTCCTCTCTAAATATTCTGTTACATTGTATTGTTTGAAGCATTATGGAAACATAAAGCAGTGTGATGAAAATAATTCAGTTTTATTACTGTGATTACTGGGGGAAAAAGCCAGTATTATCCTGACATGAGAATTTATTTTTATTTTTATATATATATATGTAAACACATATATGAAGAAACCTTGTTAGAACTCAGTATTTTACACTGGAAAATGACAAAGCAGAACAGAGATTGATGCAAGTATGTAAGAACATAGAGCATTAGTAGTGGTAAGTAACATAGTTATTTCTACAGTTGGGAGATTAGCCTTTGAGCACCTTCAGGCTAATACCTCCCATTTTCTAAGTTAGGTGTAAGGTCCGTGGACTACTTCAGCCCCAGCAAGCTGCGCTCATTACCCAATCAGGTAACACAAGAGATGCACAGGACTAGAAATTTTCTCAAGAAAAAAACTGAATCTTTTGACAGTTCCCAAAAGTAAACTTGGTAGTAAAAGTGCTATCTCAACAGACATGTGTGCCGAGACTTAACAAAAAAGAAAAACCAAATACACACTTCTTTCTTCACAAACAATAGTGCTTACAATATATTGTAAGTAGCAAATTCACATGGTAACTCTTTGAGCACTTCTATATCAAATCAGATTAGAGAGAAAATCCCATTTAACGTTTCATGTATCAGTACAGCCACATGTACACAAACTGCAAATTTGCATCACGTGGGTTACTAAAAAAGTATAAAATCCTTTCTAATATCTTCCACATGTTAAAGATACGATTTTGAATGCCAAATAACTTCAACTATAAAAAGTTTTTTCGAAAAGCACTTATCACACTTCAGATTTTGGTTCCTGTTCTGACATATAAAAAGCTAAGTAGCAAAATAACCTTTAAAACAGAAAAATAAACACTTAAACACCCACTCACAACAGAAACGATAAGTAAGTTTCGTTTGATTTTCCAAGAACATTCAGATGAACAAGAACAGATGCAAAAGACTAGTCTAAAATGTAGCTTTCAGAAAGTTCTAAGAATTAGAAAATAATACTCAGACATTATCACAAACACTTTTTTTTTTTTTTCAGAGGAGCTGGGCTGCACAATGCAACCCTGAGTCATACCTAAGTAAAGTCTTTAGGTCACAAAACAATTCAAGTATATTACTGATAATATTTCTGATCAGTATCCTGTCTCAGTACAGTACCTGCCTCTGTACTTCACCTTAATTCTCACAAATTTATGCAAATAAACCTTGTATTCTGTAACAGAGAGGATTAGCCGCACACACTGTTCATTAGAATGCTATCTGCCTTTGGAACATGCTTGCTCAGGGTTATGCTCTATGACGAAAAATTGTATTAATTAATGGGTTGATGCATTCCAGAATATGTTTAGGGAATTTTCATCTCGGTGATCAGCTTTTCAAGACTATTGCTGAAATCATTGCACGTGGTGGTCTGTACTGACTTAAAATAGGTCAGGATGAGGTAATTCAGATCTATTCAGGCTATTATTTCACCGCATAGACTGGGAGATGAATCTTTAATGGCAAAAGACAGACAGTAAAGGTTGTAGAAGGTTAGTCAGTAATCAAAAAATGCATATTAAATCACATGAATCCACTCAGGAACCTGCCAAGAAGTACTTCTAGTTTTGTCTAATGCCAGTGCAAAAAAAATATTACAATCAATTCTATTAGCCATTAAGAGAATTAGTATGGGGTAAAATGAAGTCAGTAGCTCAAAGGTTACTGGCATTTTAAGTAATAAAAACTGACAGTATTTTAAAACAAACATATATGGCTATGCAAAAAATGAAGAGATCTAAAAACTTAGAGGTACCCAATCCAGAAATAATAATATAATAAATAGTATTTAAATGTTAGGTGAAACCAACTGTTCAGTTTGTTTTCACATACAGTAAATGTTACAATTTGTGTTGGCATTTGAATATAATTTACTGATTGGAAGTAGAATATTTGAAAATGCTAATCAGTGTGTGCTCTTTCAGTGCCTTTCAACTCAAGCTATTTGATGAAGAAGTAAAAATAGTGCTACTAAAAGCTATAAAGTCATGCAGAACATATTTTTGGGCTAGCATAATGGATTGAATTCCCTAACATATTTAAATCAGTCTTAGCTTTCTGATGTAACAAAAAATGAGTTACTTTACCAGTGTACAATTCTTAAATAAACACAGAGACGTATATATAAATTATCTGTAGCTTAACAAGCATAAATCATTACCATATTAACAAAATAAGCATGCTGAAATAATCTTGTTTTAAGAAATAGCTTTCATGAAGTGAGGGATCAAAGAGTGGTACAGAAAAAAAAAAAGAAGCAATAAACACACCCCACACTATGTAGTATCAGGCACAAAAATATACGGGACCACAAGGCTGCAGACAGAACTTGTGTCTCTGTTTACTTTAGGAAGAGATACTTGGACCTACATCTTCAGCAGTAGACACCAGTTCAATATTCAATTTTAAGAGTAGAATGCCTGAAAATTTTGCTATATAAATGTAAAAAACCAAAAATTAGCATACAGTTTAACAGCAGTTTTAGTGTAGAACTCCTCCACTGATCAGTCTTCTTTTGTGCCCTGCAGCCAGAATAGTCCTTATGTCTTTATATAATATTACGTTTCCATTCCCAAATACACTAATGGCCAGTTAGCCTGAAAACTATGATTTACTGACGATATGGTCAGTGGGATTAGGCTGTAGGAGAAAGACAAAGGCTTTTTTTCAGAGAGATATGAAGAACCTTGTCCTGCTAGAAGGCACACTTCCAAAACACTATGTAGTATTCCACTATCACATCATGAGCTGTTACTTCCTACATCCAAGTGTTGGAAAATATACCTCCCCGCAACCAGAACTGGCAGAAGATCGTTACCAGCACATGCAATCTCATGCAACTGGGCAGAACTATATTAATCAATTCTTATACATAATAAAATAACCAAGAAGCAAATATACAGAGAATATATGAATAATTTGAAGAAGAGGGTATATATCAAACAATTCCTACAGAAAATCTGGAATTTCTCCATGTGAGAAGGGTAACTTAACAACCACTATGTGCTAACGTAAGACTTCTCATCATCTCAACTTTTTCTATATGTTGGAATCAATGTATATGATCACAGAATCATGAAGTAACTTATGCTGGACAGGAACTCACTCTGCTAAAAGCAGCTCTAATTACATCAGGTTGCTCAGGGTAGTGTTCAGTCATTCATGTCCTGTAATCATCCTGCCATTCATATGAATGTTCCTGAGTATATGAAAGACCACCCCTCTCTAAAACCAACAATATACTACTATCTTGTTACTTTATGTTGTTTACCCTGAAAGGTACAACTGCATTTTCTCATGCTGTAACTTGAGGACTGCACTCACCCACCCAGGAGTGCTAGATATGCAGCACCCTGGTTACAGCAGCAATTCTGTCCCAACTGTGAGGATTATTTAGAGGACTTCACAGCTCATGCTTATGTGGTCCAATGTCCTTTCAATGCATTATCTACCATTCAGGTACAGTAGTACATGAATGTACTGCTGCATAGAAAATCTTACGCATCCGAGATGCACTGATTAACTGCACATTCGGTCCCTCTGCAAAAACACAGTAATCCTAATACTGCTATGAGAATTCAGTGCTGCCTTTAAAGACAGCATCTTTTAAAGTATATATAATGTATACCTACCCAGCATCAGTACCTTGGCAAGGCTCACCATTCATCCAACATTCAACTGAAAATTCCTGGTTTCAGACTAACGGTTAGTCCCCATTTGGCTAACCCTAAATATCTAAGAATATCAGAACTAAAATTGTATGCAAATGGCCTTAAAATTTCTGCAATATATGCCAGCATGTCTAGCTTTGTATCATCTCTGTCACAAACAGAAATAACATACGGCAAAAAGAAACGCTGTCACAAAAACTAGTGAATTTGCAGGAGGACAAAAAGTCCTTCTAACTTGTAACTAAAGGATAGTAAAGTCATTTCAGCCATCTTTTTATAGTCCCATGTGAACAATAAAGAATTTTTATTTTAAAAAAGGCTGCAAATTGAAAAGCTTCATATGTATATTTCTATTTTTATATGCTCATAAGTTTATTATCCACCTGTACCTATACGGTCAATGATTTAAGGAAGATACCTTGAAATTAACAAATAAAAGCATTCTGATTTCCTTACTATTTAACTAAACATAATGAATTTTCTACTTTAGTCAGTCTATGTTACAAGATAATATAAATGCTGCAGACACCATATCAGGAACCTGCAGATGCTTATTCTTACTGCCTTCAATTAATGTTCCATACGGACGTTTTGCTTATGATTAATGTTTCATAAAATTTAAAATAATTTCAATTAAATTCATATTCATAAAATAAATGTGCTATTTTTGTGTCTGCACAGTTTTAAAGGCTTAATACTTAAATATACTGACCATTTCTGAGTGCAGAAAAAAATAGTAGTAATCAGAGCATATAGAAATTATGTGCTAAAATACTATTTTCAACTTAAGACATGAAACATAATAAAACATTGCAATTAAATAAGACAATCGTAATTTTTTAATCTGTCAGAAGTATCACAGACACGGTGGAATTTGTTTATTTTCTGAAGGTCAGAACATATATGGATGGCTTCCTTTGCTAACAGCTGCTAAACTTTAATGTTGGTCATTATTTCTCCTCATGCTCTGTTATTCTGAGCTATTAATTTCTAAGGATGAAAAAGATGTTATTGATCTGTAAATTGCATACTTATGAAGCTTGATAGTTAGCAAAAATAGTTAAAGAGCAAGGAGACACTCCACTGTAACAAACTATGTTCCAGAATCTTTTCCTTCTCAAATATTTTTACATATTCAATAAGTCCAGTATTTCATGTAATAGAAGCCACAGAAAGTACCAAATAGGGACAGAACAGCAATTCTCTTAGAGGTGAAAACTTTTCAGGCAACACATCCCAAAGTTGAGGTACTTTTCCGAATTCAGTTTCAAGGATTCCTGAAAGCACTAGACAGCTCTGGCACAAAAGCAGGAATCTTTTCTTCCTTTCAAGGACAAGATTAACAGGGTCTCGCAAAGACTTTTTTTGCATTTGACATAAAACCTCTTGAAACATAGTAGACAAGGATAAAAAGATCACTGAGCAACACTTTCTATAAAAAAACCCCACTCATATATATATATATATATATATATA
>NW_009722830.1:0-5227 GCF_000703405.1 Apaloderma vittatum
AATATACTTTTTTATATATACATATATATAATCCAATCACAGAAAGGAGACCCTTCCATCCACTCCTGTGTGTTACTGACCCTGTGAAATGCAGATAATGGCATTTCCTCACCTCAGGTGTGTGAAAATACAGTAAAGATAGCTTTCCTTCAGAAACTGTAGTCATGGAGGCTGACTAGCTAACAAAGAGGGCTTGGTGGTCAGCAAAAAAAGTTTCAGTTGTAAAAGGATGATAGTTTGGGGAGGGAGTGGTGACGTTTACATCAGATAACTTAAAAAATAAAATAAAAATAGGCAGAACTGGGCCACAGAAGAATTTTTGGATATTGTTTTGTGTATAAGAAAGCATACCAGTATATGAGTATTTCCACTGAAGTTAACTATGTATTAAGCAGGAGACAGGCTGATCTGTCAAATGTTGGGTCTTAACAATGAGCGGTCCAGGAAGTAATTTCACCCCGTCCTTTCCATGAGGCATGAGTGCAATTCAGGGGGAGAGTATCAGAATTTCCAGCATAACATCTTCTGAGCTGCATTTTCAAGTGAATTCAGAGCAGAGGCTGCAGCAGCTGGGAATACAGCAATGCTGAATGAGAAAAGTAACAATTTTCTGTGGACTGTGGACTTTACTCCATTATTTGCACAGCATATTAGTGAAGGAGATCTTGGACCTCTTCTCCATTTCCCCTCTGCTGCTTTTCTTAATTTTCTACAGTCAACAAAATGCAATTATCCACTAAAGCTTAGGTGTGGATGCAAGCAAAGTTTAAAACTGGGAAGAATATCCCATGTTATTTTGTTTATGCAAAGTTTTGTGTAGGGGCGTTCCCATGCTTTCGGTGATTTGTACAAAACAGCAGTGAGTTTCCTTGCATCAAGGTCTGATTAAAAACAGTTCTGGAAGCTACGATATTGTCTTGGAAAAAGTCATTGTATCTGACCTGAGGTTCTCAGCAGTAATTTCCTTGCATGTTTTCTCTAGCCATGCCATTTTAGAAGTAGCAATTAAATCATGTTACAGCATATGTAACTCATTTATTTACGTTCCTAAAGTCAACTTGCACAGCTCACATACCTGCTGTCATCTGTCATAGGGTTACTATCTCTAGCAGTTTAGAGTCTACTACCAGAAGAGTGGGTGACATCTAGACTTTGCATGGAAAATACAGCATAGAAAAGCATTTTGTGTTGCTTTTATTAAATGATTTTTTCAGTGGGCAGCCCAGCCCTAACCCTTGACGGATTTTAATTGTAAATCTATCTTGATGCAATTTAAATGGGGAAGGAGCACATGAGCCTTTCCAGAAGATGAGGTTTTCTTAAATTGAGGAAATGTGTGGTGTTTAACATCACATCCATCAGAAACATATTTCTGCAATCTCTTCCATGTGTTAACTAATGGCTCTTTTATTATCAGTGAGTAATTTATACATTTAAGCCACTTTATGTTCTGTTTACCATTCTTGTGCTTCATTTCTCTTGCTGAAATTAGAACATACCTTTCTCCTCTTGTTCAGTGTTAAATTTCACTTGCGATATTAACATAATGCTACTGTGTTTGGATTTTAGTTTCCAACAGTGTAGGTGGAGGGGAATGTTTAAATGTCATCTTAAATTAAACCATTTCCATTGGAATGTGGGAAATTATATTTAGACTTTTCTATTACTACTGGATTTTTTTGTTTGCTTTCTTTTAATCCTTCCACATTTCAATAAAATTCACTCAAAGATATAAAACTACCTGACAAAGATGCTAGTCTATATGTAATTTCTCTTCCAAAAAATATTCTCTTCTTCTCTCTCTTCTTTTTTTTTTTTCCTTTTCCTTCACCACCTTTTCTAATCTATTCATTTTTAAGTCAGATACTGGAAGCTCTAAAGTTGCTTTGCACAGTAGTAAAATTGTATACCTGTTTTGATATGTAAGATCAGTTTTGGAACTGTTCTGTACACACAGTCCACTCAGGTAGAATGAAGCGTTGAAACAAGGAGTTTGGCGATGTGCAATTACATTTCCTCATCCCGTCGGATGAAATATTATTGGGAACATGCTCTTAGGATTTTGATGGGTCAGTTGTTTTAAATTAAGGGTTCTAATTGTTTTTTACTGTTTGAATGATAACTGAACAGGGCACAGAGGTTAACAACTTCTTCAGTGCATGTTACTACTTCCTCTTAGCTGCTTCGCTGAGTGGAAGGAAGTAATGGTAGGCAGGATGCTGATATTAGGTGGAGGTAAATGAGACGTCATATTCCTACTAGCAAAGCTTTGCATCTAGTTACCCTTCAGTACGCACCACTGAAGCTTTTTTACTACTGGAAACACGAAAATGTTCAATAAGTCACCAAGGAAATTATACATGCAGATGGTGACAAGCTACAGTTTTTGATCAGGCTCTTACTTAGCTCTCACTGGATGCATCAATTAGTGGACCAAAAGTATTTCACAACTCAACTCATGGTTTTGTCCTTCTTATACTGAGACTAAAAGACCTTACTGGAGATCATCTCATCAGACACCATTGAATTGAAGCCAGGCTAGTGACTCCACAGGGCTAGGGACACTAGTTCTTCAGGACCCCATATGAGAACCTGGTCATCATTGTCCTGGAATTATCATAGAATCATAGAATAAAATCACAGAATCATTAAGGTAGGAAAAGACATCTAAGAAAGATCATCAAGTCCTATGGTCAAGTCAACACCACCATGACCAATAAACCATGTCCTGAAGTGCTACGTCTACATGTTTTCCAAACACCTCCAAGGATGGTGACTCCACCACTTGCCTGGGCAGCCTGTTCCAATGTTTCACTACTCTTCCAGTAAAGAAATTTTTCATAACATCCAATCTAAACTTCCCCTGGTGCAACTTGAGGCCATTTCCTCTCATCCTCTTGCTAGTAACTTGAGAGAAGAGACCAACACCCACCTTACTAGAACTTCCTTTCAGGTAGCTCTAGAGAGCAATGAGGTGTACCCTCAGCCTCCTCTTCTCCAGGCTAAACAATCCCAGTTCCCTCAGCTGTTCCTTATAAGACTTATTCTCCAGACCTCTCACCAGCTTTCTCTGGACCTTCTCCAATATCTCAATGTATTTCTTATATAGCAACTCCCAAAACTTAACACAGTACTCAAGGTGTGGCCCCACCAGTGGCAGGTACAGAGGCATGATCTCTTCCCTACTCCTGTTTGCCACACTATTTTTCGTTCAGGCCAGGATGCCATTGGCCATGTCTTGGCCACCTGGACACACTGCTGGCTCATGTTCACCTAGCTGTCCACCAGCACTCCCAGATCATTTTCTCCAAGGCAGCTTTCCAGTCACTCTTGCCCAAGCCTGTAATGCTGCTAGGGCTGTTGTGACAGAATGATGCAAATCATGTCCTAGTGCTCATCACTCAGTAGGACTCATGTCGAAGGCTTACTACCTCATTCTGGGAAGCACTTACTATTGTTCCAGGAGGACATCTTCAAAAATGTGCCATTAGACATTCCTTGTAGTCCTCCTCACTTGTCTGCTCTGTAGCATCTTGGCTGCAAGCAGTCCTGAGTGGAGAGGGACAGACTCCAGTTGACAAGTGGTGATCAGGCTGTATGATATTCACTCATGGAGTACATTCTGGAACATTGTAACTATTGAACCAGCAAAATGTGTTGGCCATAAAGCAGACTGAAGTGCAAGAAAGTAAATTAAAGCCAAACACTTTACCCAGTGTCCCCAAGAAATTGAAAAAACATTCACATATAAATAAAGAATTGAAAAGCATTTCTTCACTTAAAAGGAAGATTAAACCAGTGTGAGGCAAGACATCAGGACTTCCATTTGTGTTGAAAATCATGCCTTTGGGAGGAAAGGAGTGCAAATCTTAATTACTCTATGAGAAATAACATCCATTACTCATGGCATGAATGTAGAAAGAAAATGACTTTATAGAGTTGCTTAATGGACTGATTACTAGTAACAGAAGAGTTAAATATCTGCGGGGTGGAAGTCCATGTTGTGGGAAAGGTGGTAGTTTATACATGCTGTTCTGTTTTACTGTGCTTCTCTTGTGACAAGCCTAAGAAAAGAAAAATCATTTCATGTCTTTATTTTAACAGAGGACCATTTGCAGGAGAGAGCTCAAAGCTCAGGGAAATCTGAAATGGCTGTCACATTTCACAGATATAGAAACCAAGGTACAATCCGGAAATGGACTGGCTTGCAGATGCCCAGCAGGGTGCCCTGAACTGAAGACAGGACTACAACAGCCCACTGCAGCCCAGATAGGAAGCAATTTCAAAAGAAAACACATTTGCTGCCTTTAGGCAGGTCTGTGCTGCAGATATTAGAGTCATGTGCGCAGAAGATTGGAAAAGATAAGACTATTCTGGCTGCAAGCAGTCCAGATATAGTGTGGTTGCAAGATCACTGGATTCACATGGCAATGCTCAGCACGTTGACGTGCCCTGCGAGAGTGCTAGACTGGGTTGTAGTACCACCCCAACACAGTCTCCATGCAGATGTGCCATTGGCAATACTCTGATGACGAATAATTCATGCAAACTGACTTTTTAGAAAATTTACATCGTTTTCTGAATCTGCAGAGAGCATAATTGTCTCAAATGTTCCTATTATTCTAAATTGTTCAATGACTTTTTCTCCTCATGAGAGATGCTTTTCCTTATCACTTTTAGATCCATTATAGGATTGTGATGCATGCAGAGTAGTTGGTAGGATTGCTTACAGTCCAGGCCTTCCCATTTTTACGGAACAAAAGAAACTCTAGGTAAATTTAGATAGCCAACATACAAGTTATGTACTATTTGTAACTCTTTTTTCTCAAATAAGAGTATTTTTTCTTCAGCACAGGCTAATGCACTGAAATATTTTCGCCTGATCAGCTGGGCAGACTTAGGTGGAAGGGGAAGGTATATAAATTGTGGAAGGAAGGGCTGGCCACTTGGGTGGAGTATAGGACTGCTGTCAGAGAATATAGGGAGGCAATTAGAAAAGCTAAAGCCTTCTTGGAACTAAAAATTGCAAGGGAGGTCAAGGACAACAGAAAGGGCTTCTTCAAACACATTGCTGACAAAACTAACACTAGAGGCAATGTAGACCCTCTGGTGAATGAGGTGGGGGCCCTGGAGACTGAGGACAGAAAGAAGGCAGAGTTATTGAATGCCTTCTTTGCCTCGGTCTACACTGTTGCGAACTGTCCTCAGGTGCCTCAGTCCCCTGAGG
>NW_009722831.1:0-7690 GCF_000703405.1 Apaloderma vittatum
CCCAGACCTTCAGACCCCGCCGTGTGTGCACTGCCCGTGGCCAAACGCGTTTCAGCTGCTCACGGGAGATGTGTCACAAAGGAACAATAAAGAACGATTTTGCTCATGGCTTCTGCTGTCACGGAATTGATCCCCTTTGGCTCAGTGGAGTTTTCAGGCCAGCTCTCTTCTTAAGCTTATTTTTATTAACATTTTATCCTCTGCACTGGCATGATGCTCACACTATCCTGTCCAGGATGCAGCGAGGACAGAGCAGGGCTTCTCCAGGGAACGACCGTTACCTGCAGTAGGTTCTTTCCTGAGGGATTTGTTCTGTGGTAGCTTATGTTGGAAGTCAGATCACCTCTTCAGTGGAGGATCCTCAGGTTTTGAATCAAAATAAAAAGTTGGTGCTTGCAAAACGCTGGGATGCTGGGAAAAGCACTTCAGGAGGACAGTGTTGGCTGGATTTGTACTTGCAGACCCTCCCAAGTGTAGGACAGGAGAAGCACTGGTGGAACCCTTTGGTTCTGGTCAGCACCACACAAACAGAGTGGCTCACTCCAATCGTGCAAAATGTTTCTTTGGCCTTTTTGGGTGGGAAAACATCCACTGGGGAGGCTTCAGTGTTCTCTTTGTTTTACTCACGGTGCAGGAGGCTTTGGGGTGGACTTCTCCCTGGCTACAGATGACTTCAAATCAGGGATTGACCTGGTCAGTCAGAAAATCCTCTCCCATGGAGTGACTTCCTTCTGTCCCACCCTGGTGACCTCTCCTCCATCTGTGTACCACCAAGTAAGTGACTTTCTCCCCTTCTCATCCACAGGGTGAGAAGGGACTGAGCTTGGTACCAAGAGGGCCAAGGCTGAGTCCACAGAGACCAGGCTGGCTGCATTGGCAGAAGAGCCATGGACATGAGGACCTAGACTCTACCCCTGGATTTCTTGCCTTTACCCTTTAAGACTGCTGAGACAGTGATGTCTCCCAGGCCAGCTTTGCACAGTGGGGCTTGCAGCTGGCTTTTCTTTGGCGAGCTGTCTTTGGCTGATGGTCCCAAGTGGTCCAGCTACAAAGCTTTCGCCCAAGGTTTGGGTTTGTTTTGGCAAGCCGGGGTGCTGCGTCTGGGATGCCGTGTCTGACAAACCCTTTTCTCTAGGTTCTCCCTCAGATCAGTATCCAAGATGGTGGAGCCCACGGAGCAGGTATCCTGGGTGAGTGGTTTTGTCACTCGCTCTCCCCTCTGGTGCTACTCTAGGTAGACAATTATCTTGTTCATTGAGGAGAAAGAATCTACCACAGGGACAGCACAAATGGGGCTGGAGCCCTCTTGGTGGGAGGGATGCACAGGTGGGCCCAGACCTGCTTTCTCCCTCTACCTATGCCTGGTCTCTGCCATCATACCTGCACTGCACCAGCCCTTTTGGGCCTCCCCAGGTGATGCCGGTGTTGTGGCTTGCCTTGGCCAGTTGCCAGCATTGCATCTTCTGCTCTGCTGAGCTCAGAGTTACCTGAGCCATGTGTTTCGCTGCAGGAGAACGGGGAGAGCTTGACAGGAGCAAGGTAGATGCAGCAGGTTTATTGGTCCTTGGCAGGAAGGGTCATAGAATCGTTAAGGTTGGAAAAGACCTCTAAGATCATCAAGTCCAACCGCCAACCAAACACCACCATGACCACTAAACTATGTCCTGAAGTACCACATCTATACATTTTTTTAACACCTCCAGAGATGGGGACTCCACCACTGCCCTGGGCAGCCTGTTCCAGTGCTTCACCACTCTTTCGGTAAAGAAATTTTTCCTAATATCCATGGGTTTGTGTTCCTGTTTGGGCAGGGGCCCATCTGGAAGGACCGTTCATCAGCAAGGAGAAGAAAGGGGCGCACCCGGAGCACTGCCTCCGTACCTTTGAGGAAGGTGCCTTCCAGGACCTTCTTGCCACCTACGGCTCCCTGGACTGTGTCCGGATTGTCACCCTGGCCCCGGAGATGAAGAGGAGCAGTGAGGTGATCCGGGAGCTCACCAAGCGGGGCATCTGTGTGTCGCTCGGTAAGGGCTGGGGTGGAGGAGGTTTGGGGAGGCTCCATCTCCTGGCACCACACGGGGCTGTAGCATCTCTAATGGTGACTCGGTGTGAATGGACAGGGTGGGATTTTCTTTTGGTGGGCCTGTCTGGAGGTGACAGACCTGTCACAAGTGGGGACTTCACTTGGTGCTGCGGATCTGTCGCCCGTTGTCCGGTTAAGGGCCAAACTTCATATTGGTTGAGCAGCCCATGCTTTTTTATCACAAGGTAGCGTTAGGTGCTGTTCAAACACATAAAGAAAGAGTAGTCTGAGTAAAGATCTAATTGAGGATTGGTGATGTGGAAAGGTTCAAATTCTGAAGTTCAACTGCTTTAGGCCTTATTTGACAGGTGAAATCATTTTCCAAAGGTTACTGTTGCGTTTTGATAACTCCGTTGTAGGAGATCTCTCCCTCCAATGTCGTGCTGCCCATTGACTTAAAACCTTAAATGAGAAGGGCATTCATATCACAGAGCATCTCTTATCTCACAGCCACATAAAGCAAAGAACTACGGAAGGGCAAGGTTTGCCTGTAGAGCAATAGAACTGCTGTCTGTGTTGGGGAAAACAGTTTTCTTTCTGAGTAGTTTTTTCCCCATATTCTTTCTTGGCAAAGTCCCCACCATCTCTGCTGGCTTGACAGCTCTCTATAAAGCCTTTAAACACACGAGGACAGCAGAAAGGCACATCCTTGGACCTCCAACCCAGCCTGAAGGCCACTCTTTGTGAGCAAGGCAGCATTTCTGGTGGTTGTGATGTGAACAGGGAACGTGTTCGGGTGTGATACCACTGCCAGAACCCCCCATGGTCACGGCCAGACACCTCTGTGCCAAGGCTGGTGTTCCAGACCTCAGCCTGTGGTGGAGCACCCCAGTAGAGTCCCAGTTAGGGGGCATCTTGACTCCTGGAGGGAAGTAAATCAAGAAACAGTCAGAAAAAAAATCATGTGTTGTTCTTTCTGCCCAGGTCACTCGGTGGCTAATCTCTCCCAGGCCGAGGAGGCCGTGCAGCACGGCGCTACCTTCATCACTCACCTCTTCAATGCCATGTTGCCGGTGAGTAGCCGAGGGCACTTGCCCTGGACCGATATCGTTTTCGGTGCTTTCTCTTCTGCTACCCAGCTTATTTCATAACAGGCCTTGCACTGAGGTTTCAGCACTGAACCTCTGGTTTCACGTTTCTGCTGCCTGATCTAAGAGAGAGTCAAGGCTGTAGCAGACTCAAAATTTGAGGAAACGCCCAGATTTGCCTGGTGAAGGACAGAGCGCCCAGCTGACCGGCATGCTTTGGTGGGACCTGCCGGCAAGGTTCTGGTGATGCTCCACAGCTTGTCCTCTCTCCCCTCGGGCAGTTCCACCATCGCGACCCCGGCATTGTGGGGCTGCTGACAAGCGACAAGATTCCCGCTGGGCGGAGGGTCTTCTACGGCATGATCTCCGACGGCATCCACACCAACCCTGCCGCCCTGCGCATCGCCCACCGAGCCCACCCCAAAGGTGAGCCGGGCCGGGCCCACGTGGCATCATCAGCCAACTCGCGTGCTGTGCCTTGTCCCCTGAAGCAAGTGCTGTGCCGTGCTGCCCGAAAGAGTTCATGGCCGAGTATGCTGATCCACCAGCCCTCCTGGCTTTGGTGGGATGTGGCTAGAGACCCCTTGGAAGGGCTTCTTAGGGAGGGCTAGTGTGGATGTGGGGCTCGGAGCCAACGCAGCCTCGCTCTTCACGTTCCTCAGGCCTAGTGCTGGTGACAGATGCGATCGCTGGCATGGGACTGGCTCCAGGTCGGCACACGCTGGGTCAGCAGGTGGTGGAGATCGATGGGCTGAACACCTACATTGCAGGTAAATGCCTCTTGCTAAATTGCTAGGGACGGCGCTGCCACTTGTGCCTGTTCCTGGAGAGCTGAGCACACCTTGCAGCGCCTGCGGCAGTGTGGGGCAGCACTTGTGCCACCCTCCTGGGTTTTGGTGCCTGGTGGCTCTGGTGATTTGGTCTCAGGGAGAAGGAGGCACCTCGCAAAGAGGGAAGTGCCCCATCTTCAGGGAGTGAGGCGAGATCTGTCAGTTTGCAGCTGTCTGCAACAGCCTCGAATGCATCGTTGCCCAGTGTCACAGATGCCAGAGGTTCCAGCAGGGTCAGCAAGGACAGAAGTCCTGCAGATACTTATTGTCCCTTGTCTTTAACACCACCACTTCTTGCTAAGTTCCCTAAGCTGCAAGAAGTTGGAGGCTGGGAAGGCGTTTCAGAGAAGGATCGTCCCTTCCTCTGTCTCCGGCAGCCTGTGCCTGCGCTGTGAGCTGGTTTCACCCGGCCCAGCTGGCCTTATGGTGGAGCTGCAGTGTCACATCCCGGCACCTCTCCCTGCACTGCCAGCACGGGCTCTCTCTCGCCTCGTTCTGTCATCTCAAGTAGCTCCTCTTACAACTCAGGACTTCTGCCCCTCCTCCTTCTCCTTGCTGTGAGGTGTGGGACCCACTCAGTGCCATCCTATTCCTCTCCCAGGCACGAAGACCCTGAGCGGTAGCGTGGCAACCATGGACACGTGTGTGCGACACTTCCAAGAAGCCACAGGTAAGCAAGCCTTGTCCACGAACTGTTGGTCCCCATGTTGACACGGGAAAGGTCTTGCTCTTGCCAGTTATGTCTGCTCCATCAGAGAATGTTCCCTCTCACCTGAGACACGATGAGAAGGGCTGGGATCAGCAGGACTGGCCTCAGATGGGCACCTTTTTGAGAGGAGGTTTCATTTTAACACATAGTGCTAACGAGAGGTGAATTCTCCTGTTCCTTTCTCACAGAGGTGAATGGTTTTCCCCTCCCCATACTGTAGGTGTTCAGTTCTTTTCCTGCCATCTCCCCTGGGGATGTTTCCTCTTCCCAGCTCTGTCCAGCTGTGGCGAGGGTGTTCCAGCTCGGGTCCCTGCCAGGCCAACAGTTGCCTTATCCTGAGGGGTTTGGGCTTCTCTGTTTGCTGTCCTAATGTCTCTCCCCTTCTCTGTCCTAGGGTGCTCGGTAGAGACTGCGTTGGAGGCAGCGTCTCTGCATCCCGCCCAGCTCCTGGGCATTGAACACAAAAAGGGGACACTAAATTATGACTCTGATGCAGGTACTGGTATGGGGACAGCAGGTGCTCGTACGAGGCCAAGGGTGTGAGGGCTCTCGGGTGCTGGAGCAAAGCCAGGGCTGCAGTGAACGTATCTTCATCCTCTGCTTCAGTGGGAGCTGCAGGGAGACTCGCTCTGCCTGGATTTGCTCAGAGCTTTTGCTCCAGTGGGTTTCCCTCTGGATGCTGGTGGAGTCTGTGAGGCCTTTGAGAGATCCCCCCATCTCAGCCAAGCATGGAGCAGAGCTGCCGTCCTGCTGCCATCTCTGGGGTGGGGAGAAGCTCTTCTGCATTAAGCCCAGCTCTTCCCAGGCAGCTTCAGCTGCTCCATTTCTCTGACCTTTCTTCCTTTCTCTCTCGCCCGATGCAGATTTCCTGCTGCTGAATGACAGTCTGTACGTGCAAGCCACATACATCGCCGGCGAGGAAGTCTGGAGGCAGGAAACGTTAGGGATGTGACGCTGGGCTGTCCTGGTGCACTCCAAGGCTCCCTGGCACTGTGGTTAGCAGCTCTGGTAACCACTCCACTTCTCTATTTTTTTTCCCTTTTTTGTTGTTCTTTTTTTTCTTTTTTCCTTCCTGCAACTCCCTTAAAGGAGCCTCATACCAAAGAGCTGCGTTTTCCGGCGCAACCGCTGCTTCCAGTTACAGCCATGCCTGCAACAAATTTGTTGGTGCTCAGTTGGTGCAGTGGGGAGCACAGGCAATTCCGTGCTGCGGTGGTGCCGCAGACGGCCAGTCCCTGGCGTGCCCTGACGGACTGCACGGCTGTCCTGCACGGTGTCCCCAGACGGGTGCTCCTGTTACCATCTTACAGCGGTGTGAAGCTGTCCCGGACTTTGCACTGTTTTATGCAGCACACGCTAACATGCCCCATGCCCAGGGCAGGCTCAAGCCATTTCCATTCCTCTGCCTGCCATTTGCCTCCCTCCCAGGCAGCTGTGGCTGGTTAGACATCAGCTTACACCAGCTCAGCTCACAGCTCTTCACGTCGAAAGGTTCCTGTGGCGTCAGCAGAAGTTGAGGTTTGCGTTCTGATCTGCCGGCTGTGCCTCTGCCATGTGTCCATGGAGCAGGGCTGGCCACAGCTTGCCGACTCGGTGCCATTGTGCAGCTGTGAAGCCACGTGGGCTGAATCCTCAGGGCAGAGATCAAACCCAGGAAAAATGAGGCATTGCTGGTCCTTTGTGCCTTTTCCCTGCGTGGGCATCAAGTCCCCAGCACGAGGTTTCGTGGTTTCGGCTGGAGCCATGACAGCCCTGCCACAGAAAGCAACACTCTTTTTAACCGTTTGTTCTGGTGAGGTGGGTGCTGCAGGCTCTGTGCCCAGCCACACCTGCCTTGTCTGGTGGGTTTTTGCGTTCCTCCAGCCACAGATGGAAAGCTTTTGCTTTGAGGGATGTATCCAGACCAGTGGTGACAGGCTCATGAGCCCTTGGTCCAGCTCAGGGACTGAGGGAGAGGAGAACTCCAGCGGGATTCTGGCCTTTTGACAGTTGCTGATAGCTCATTATTCCTATGCTCGTTATTATCTTCTCCAATACTGACTGTCAGCTCTTTTCTTGACACTTGGGACACTTCTATGTGAAGACTAATGCCGGTTTCGAGCCTACCACAGTCAGAAAATCCTTGCAATAAGTCTTAGCCTCTGATAAGCCTCAAACCAATTAGGTGGATTTCGCAGCAAGGGGAGGGCTTAGTCAAGGGGAGAGGCAAGGCAAAAGTCTGATTGGGATTGGCAGGAGTGTGCTGATTTTTCCAGTACCTTTTTATAACCTTTAACAGCAACATTTGGAAGTGCTTCCCTAGCACTTTAGAGCCCTGCTGGAATAACTGGCAGTCTTGGAGAGTTTCTGACATCAACTGCCAGTGTCAGCAGAAACTATAACCTCCGCGATGGGAAGCATTTGAAAGAGACATCAAACACCGCGCTGTGAAATGTTGACGTGCCACAGCATTACAAATCTCAGCGGGGGTGCTTTTGACTGCCAATTGAAAACAATCCAAGGGGAAAAAAAAACAAACAAAAACCCCACAAACACGTATGGAACAAGGTGTCTTAACATTTTTGTGGTTTTTTATTTACAGAATTAAACGACTGAAAGGAAATCTAAAGTGGGAATGGAGTTAAGCGATGCCTGTGTGTGTGTGTGACTCTTTTTGGTTTTGTGGGGTGGTGTGGAGCTGGGGGGCGAGCTGCTCGCCACGCTGTGGCCCCCGGGCCTCGGTGTCTCGGTGGGGACATGGCTGCTGGGGGACATGGCTGCTGGGGACATGGCTGATGGGGACAAGGCTGACAGGGATGTGGCTGATGGGGACAAGGCTGCTGGGGATGTGGCTGCTGGGGTGTGTGACTCTTTTTGGTTTTGTGGGGTGGTGTGGAGCTGGGGGGCGAGCTGCTCGCCACGCTGTGGCCCCCGGGCCTCGGTGTCTCGGTGGGGACATGGCTGCTGGGGGACATGGCTGCTGGGGACATGGCTGATGGGGACAAGGCTGACAGGGATGTGGCTGATGGGGACAAGGCTGCTGGGGATGTGGCTGCTGGGG
>NW_009722832.1:0-608 GCF_000703405.1 Apaloderma vittatum
AGGTGCACATGCGAAAGCACACCGGGGAGAAGCCGTACCTGTGCCAGCAGTGCGGCGCCGCCTTCGCCCACAACTACGACTTGAAGAACCACATGCGCGTCCACACCGGCCTGCGGCCCTACCAGTGCGACAGCTGCTGCAAGACTTTCGTCCGCTCCGACCACTTGCACAGGCACCTTAAAAAAGATGGATGCAACGGGATTCCCTCCCGCAGGGGCCGTAAGCCCCGGGTGAGAGATGCCGGGGGGCTGCCTCCCACCCCCACCTCGGGCAACGCCGACGACGGGAGTTTCCAAGCGGGCGGTGAGAGTCAAGAATCGGAGGACACCCCGCAGAGGAACGGCCCCGAGCAGCAGCACTTTGAGGAGAATTCAAATAATGAAGCGTCAGGATTGAATGTAGCAGGAGGGTCGGCCGAGGGGAACGCGCAAGGACTCTCCTAAACCAAAAACCAAACCAACAAAGCGAAACGAAACCGAAAAACAAAGTGTCACAAAATCTAGTTAGTACTTTTCCTCCGATTTTTCTCTTCAAAGATGTTTCTCTCCCTTTTTTTAAGAAAAAAAAAATATATATATATTACGTTTCCAATCTTCCCATGGTAAGCA
>NW_009722833.1:0-1186 GCF_000703405.1 Apaloderma vittatum
GTTAAGCTGGCCTTCTCCCTGCAGTCCCAGTGAGGGGCGGGAAGGACCGTCCCTCCTTCCCCCACCGCCTTGGTCCCCTGTCCCATCGCATCCAGCTGCACCTCACCCTGTCCCAACCTGTCCCTGCAAGGTGCTTCCCTCCCGCTGCCAGGAGGAGGCAGTCCCTGAACCCCCTCCTGGCAGTCCCTGAACCTCTGCTCGGTGCCTCCCTTCCCTGCTACACACAGAAAGGCCCCTCTGGCTGTCCTGCTGTCCCCAACCCCATCACCAGGATGTCCCCTCCCACAAACGGGGTGGCCTTGAAGCCTAACCACAGCCTTTCAGCATGACTTGGGGGTAGTTGTATTTTACTTGATTTCTCTTTTTTTAAAAAAAATAATAATTGCCCATCAGGTCAATTTTAGACAAAAACATTCCATGGGAAAGCAATATTTTTTTGAGCAGTCTAGGGGGAGGAGGGAGCGTTTGGGAGTGCTGGGGCAGGCTGGAGGGGGGCAAGATTAGCTATGGAGGGTGTACCTGCTTGTCTTCCCCACACATCTGGCCGGAGAATGAGGCTGGGGTGCAGAAGTATCCCCAAAGTGGAAAAAACTGCCCCTCCCACAGCAGCTCTGGGTCTGCATCTGGTCCTGTGTGTGGGACCAGCTTGGAGACAGCAGTGGAGTCACCTCCATGTCCCTCCTGTGGTAAACATCACAAGCACAACAGGACTGACGCCACCCGAACCCCCCATGGATGTTCCCACTCACAAGGGACCAAATAGCTGATGCTCCAGCGTGAGAGGTGGGGGGACACAAGCTGCCATTGCTCGGGAGGGACACTTAGCTGTGACGGGCAGCTGGGGCACAGCCTGGATGAGGACAAGTCACACTCGTCTCATTTTGCTGCTGGGACTGAGCCGAGGCAGGACGCTGCACTGGGACCGTCCTTCCCGTGCAGAGGCATCCCAACAGCATAGAGCAGCATCCCAGGCGTGGCATAGACTGGGATGAAGACCAGCAGCCTGGGTCCGATGTGGGGGGCCCTGCAGCCCACCTGCTGATTGTGAGGAGGCTGAGGTGTGGGCAGGCAGCAGCTCCGGGCACATTATGTGTCTGACGTTGCCCACACATTTGTTCAGCCCTACCGTAGAGCTGGCCTTGCAAGCACTGTTACCTGTGCCTTAACTGCTGCCGGGCTGCTCCAG
>NW_009722834.1:0-203 GCF_000703405.1 Apaloderma vittatum
GTAAATTGCTGACCGCGGCACGGAGGTAGCAAAACAAAACCCTGTTGATGTGAGCTTCTGTGTTGGTACCTTTGTGCAGCCGGAGTGAAGGGCCTGAGCCAGCAGGGTGCACCCACAGCCAAAAAAATGCAAAAAAAAGTCCAAAAAAGCTGCATCCAAAGGAGTGTGACCTGCAGGGCGAGGGAGGGGATTCTGCCCCCTGC
>NW_009722835.1:0-1169 GCF_000703405.1 Apaloderma vittatum
CTGTTGCTGTTAGTATTGTTCTTTTTTTCATTAAATGGCTTCAAATTTTTTTTCACCCTTAAAGCTTCTCTCCCTGGTTATCCTCCCCTGGCAAGGTGGTGGGGGCGTCATAGAGAGCATGAGTCAAAGTTTAGTGGCCAGCCCAGCCTTAAACGAGAGCATGAGTAAAGTTTAGTGGCCAGCCCAGCCTTAAACTTTGACACCAGCTTTGTTGGCTGTCTGAGCAGATTGATGGCAGTAGCTATGCTCAGGGACATGGTTTAGAAGTGGGCTTGGTGGAGTTAGATAATGGTTGGACTTTATGATCTTGAAGGTCCTTTCCAACCATTGTGGCTCTGTTGCTCTGTTTTGCTGTCAAAGGCACAAAGCTGAGTTTGACCTTTAATGTCCCTCTAAGTCTCTTGGGGGTCTTGTCTTGGATAAGGAAGGCCTTATAGAGAGGGAATATGCCACCTGTGTGTCACATTTGATATAGCATGAAAGCAGTATGGTCCAGTAACTTGTCCCAGCAGGTCTGGGAACATTTTTGCCTAAATGGCACCCAACAGGACCACATCACAGCACAGCAAAACACATTTGTAGAAGAGTTAAGGTGTATGACTTCTGAAGTAAATGTGTGCTAGATTTCATCTTGGCTAATGTCTGCATAAAAATAGTGGGGGTTTTGCTCTCATGGTGAAGGTTGTAAAGTAAGAGTAATAAAGATTGAGGCAGAGGTTAGAGTAATAAGAATAATCACAGTGTACAAATGGTTTTTAAGAATGGAAATTATCTTAATGTTAAGTTGGCATGTAGCTTCTACTTGTTTCCTCAAATATTTTTGTAGAGTTACTTCTTCCTTAGAAGCTGTCATGAGATCAGAAAATTGTATATGCTGGAAAAAATGATCCAGGAGGATCTCTCTGTCATTATACTGGAGTCAAGAGCAAGAATGAAACTTGAACACTTGTGGAGAAATTGTCTGATAACCTGTGAACTTTTGGACTTCAAAAATTCCAGAGAGATAAGTCCTGAAATTCAGTATTGTATTTTATGCCAATTTAAGGCTGATTCATGCTACTCAGCTCTTCTTTTTCCGGGCTTTCTATCAGCAGAAGTCAGTTCCTCTACTCTCATTTTATTGACAAAAAATAGTGAGGCACAGAGGCATAGAAGTGACTTGTCTAAAC
>NW_009722836.1:0-354 GCF_000703405.1 Apaloderma vittatum
CAGCAAGAAGAGATTTTTCTTTTTTTTTTTGCATGTGAAGCGCCGGCGATGGGCAGGAGGAGAAGTCGCTGCCTACACCCGTTCTGCTCACGTGAAAACACGCGCGCGCCACCCGTGACCGCGGCCCCGGGGATGGATCCGGGCTCGTTGCTGTGGGTGGGAGAGGTGCCTGCCCCCCAGAGCTCCTCCGTGCTGCTTCCCGGGGGCAAACTCATCCTGGGGACATTTGTCTGGCTTCCCTGGGAGCGTGAAGGTGACGTGGGGGCAGCTGCGCCCAAGTTCACACACCCTGCTCCGACACAGGGCGCGTACAGCCACCAGCTTCTCCCAGCCTGCCTGCAGGGACAAGAACAC
>NW_009722836.1:384-1355 GCF_000703405.1 Apaloderma vittatum
TAATTAGGAGAGGTGCTAATTAAGCCAGCCACATGCTTCATGAGCCTGCCCACCGCCATTCTGCAGGGGTGCTGGCTGCTTTGACGCTGGGGCTGCTTGTGAATCCAACCCAGCGTCGAGGGCACACCACAAACAACTGTCCCCAAGCCCCTCTCTGTGGGGACCCCTCCGAGCTCCAGCTGCTTTGGGGGTTGGCCCCAAAGGAGGAAATCTGGTCCTGAATGAAGCAGCGCCACGAGGAAGATGAGGATGAATCAGAGAGAGGCAAGACCGACCACGGCGCTGGGTCCCTTGTGAATCATTTTATTTTCACTGCTGCGGAGAGTAGGAGTGAAAATACCATTAAGTTGGAATCAGTTAAGAACTACATATGTCTCTAGATCTATCTGTACAGTCTACCAGTATATATACATATTATATATAAATATATACATAGGGTCTCCGGGTTTAAGGTTGAAACCTGTCGAACCCAATAAAGTTCACTGGAGGAAGATTTGGAGAAGAGACTTTTCCCATGAGAAAATGAGCCTGAATTAGCACGAGGCGGTTAATGAACCTTCCAGCACTGGGAAGGGGGGAGCAACCAGCTCAGTCCCATTCCCAGGGAGCGGGACAGGGTGCCCGTCCATGCCCGTCTCAGAGAAAGGTCAGTTTGGTGGCTGAACGCAAAGGAGGTAACGGCTGGGTTATTTGGTTTGTTGCTTTAATGCTTATTTCAGTTGGATTTTTCTTTTTTCCTTTAACGCTTGGCCTTAAGTCTAAATCCTGAGAATCAGGAAGAAAAAAACCCATAAAACAGAGTATAACCCCCCTCTAAACCCGGACACCCTATATATGCAGGTAGAGCTATCAAAGAGGGAAGCGATACATGTGAAAACAGGGAGAAGGGAGAATAACAAACAGCTTTTCCCAAAGAGTAATCCTTCCCTTTTCTTTTTCTTTCCTTTTTTTCCTAAAAAATAAAATTAAAA
>NW_009722836.1:1500-1718 GCF_000703405.1 Apaloderma vittatum
GAAAGCCACCTGCCTCTGCTCTGCCCCCGGACGGGGGTCCTGTGCCCAGGGCAGGTTGCCCCCACCGGGGTCCCACAGGCCTTGGGTGCTGCCTGCGTCGGGGAGGGCAGGGTGCAGCTGGAAGCACCAGGATGCTGGGAGGGGGCTGCGGATCAATGCTGCCAGGGGGGAGTGAAAGCTGGGGAGGGGGCTGGTTTTGCAAAGGAGGGTGCTGGTGT
>NW_009722837.1:0-552 GCF_000703405.1 Apaloderma vittatum
TAATTAAAGAGTTGTCTAAGGGAACAATTAGTTGGCTTTTAATCCCTGAATTTGAAACAGCAGTGTATGTGAGAAGCATTTGAAAGAACAAAGAATGAGGGGATCAAAACATGGAGACAACAAGAAGGGCCTTTGCCTAGACTGTCTACCAAAAAGATGACTTTGGAGATTGTCATCATAGCCTGGACAAGAGCATATACATGAACAGTCCAATGAATTCCTTAGGTGAACAGAAAGCTAACATAGGCTCCTCTTACACACTGTTTAGGAGGCCAGGTCTATCCCTATCAAGAGGAGAACAGGGCTCCCTTTTCCAAAACCCACAGACCAGCCACGGCTAGATCTGGCCTCCCAATGAGTCCTTCGGTTTACCAGATCTCCTGCCCAGTTTTTACATTCAGTACACCTGGCCTCCTGACTGTGGCTACAGCGTCTGCTTTTTCTCTCTGCTCTCAAATTAATTCATTCAACCAGCAACTCCTTAGTTACTCAATGACAATATTGAATCCTTACTATCTTAGTTACTCAATGACAATATTGAATCCTTACTAT